>NC_072734.1:126293858-126383212 GCF_026930045.1 Uloborus diversus | reverse complement strand
GGAAGGGGGGGGGGGTCCAATGTGCAATTTTCGGTCAAATATAGTGGATCTTAGGGCAAATTTTCCGAGATTTTTGTCCCAAAAACGCTGATTTAGGCTGTATTTGGTAGCTTAAGGGGTGTCATGACCCCCCCCCCCCCTGGATCCGCGTTTGCATCTGGATATGAGACTTTTTATATTGCAACAAGTTTTTGTAAAACTCAAATATGCACCTGCAGTTCATGTCGTTGCCTGATGTGGCCAAAATCCAATTATGTTGACCAGATTATCCAATTTGGCCAACTTTTGTTTTATGTGTTTTTCATTATATACTAAAAAAGAATTATTTGATTTCGATATCTAACTTGGATAGTTTAATTTGTTAGTGTCAAATACTACTTAAATACATTTATATTTTAAAATTTATATTAAAAATTCGATTTAAATTTAAAAAAAATCGGGATTTTTTTCAACCCTGCTCCTTTAAGAGTATAACCTATTCCCTTCTATGTTTTATTCGCTTACTTCATTTTCCAGTTAGCAGCACCGATTTTATTAAATATTCTTTCCATCTTGATCTGGATCTACCTGTTAATCTTGAAAGTTTAGGGGTTTTCTTTTACCAGTATTTCAAGTATGCGGTCAACCTTCTTTTCCATATGTAATCCCAGTAGCTGGAGCTGAGTTGTCACCTTCTTGCTGGCTATGTACATTTGTTTAAAGTTGTTGATTAGATGTTTGTTTTTCCCTTAAAAAAAATATTTGTTTCAGGTGTGTCGAAATGTCGCTGGGTGCCATGTTCTGTTGTAAGTGTGGAGAAGGTTTCGAGCCTCACGAAAAAATCGTCAACTCTCATGGTGAGGTGTGGCATCAACAATGTTTTGTGTGAGTTTGTTTTTTCTCCTTGTCTAAAAATAGACTGATCCCACTCATGTTTTCTTTTGCTGAGAGGTGGTTGTGACCAACCTTGTGGATCTAAAATCCTTTTAAATTAACTTCTTGGATAATTTCAATGGAATCGTCTGCCTAACGACCCCCCCCCCCAAAGGGGTACCCCTGCTTCAGCTATTATTATTCGAATAAATTACTAGAATATTGACTAATCAAGATGTTCGATGACTTTTCTCTATTACAGGTTTTAATTAGGAGATGATGCTAAGAGTGCCCAAATATGATGACCCCCCTCTATTTTATCGACCCCACAAAACGCGACCGCCTTTAAGGAGACTAAAATCCTTTTAAAATAACTTCTAAAAATTTCAATGGTATAGTCTGCCTCATAGGCACCCCTGCTGTGGCTTAGTTTATCAATTAGTAGTATAAATTGATGGAATATTTATTCACTGAGACAACCGTTAGCTATTCTTTATTGCAAGTACTTTACTTATGTTTTATGCATTGCATTAACCCCCCCCCCCCATAAAATATTAAGGAGTCTAAAGACCTTTCGCAAATTTTATATTTTCTGGAAAAAAATATATGTTATGCATAATTTAATTGTGAACAATTTGATACCTTTTTTAGCAATTTGCAAAAAAACTTTTTGGCTTATTGTAAAAAAAACTTACTGTTTCGAACGAGATTACTGTCAACTGCGGCTGCTAAAACTTGTTTTTCGTTTCGCGCGCATGATATCTCAAAAAGTGCTTTATATATTTTCATAATTCTTTTCATGATTTTTGTATAACCTATAATTATGACCTAAATTTAAAATTTTCTCAAAAATCAATTAAAAAAAAAATCCCAAAAATTTGGTTAACCCATTCCATAATCAGCCCGAAACCCCTTAACGCGCATGCCGCAGATAACAAACGGAGTTGCTTTTTGCTACGTTATAATAGCGCTTTTCTCCCCATTTTGTTCTCGGGATTTTAATGTTGTTTTTGCTGTTCATCTTGCATTCGAAAATCGCTTCGCTTTATTAGTTTTTTGGCACTGAATTAAATAGTGCAATAAAATACAAGGTTGCTAATATGTGCTAAAATATTTATTAAATTTACACAGTACATAACAGGAAAATAATAAACAATAGAGGATAGGACGAAAAGCAATTATTTTTATAACACTAATTATTTTATTGATTTATTTTTCTTTTTGCTTTTATCTCAGTATATCATTTTTTTCTTTTTATACACTTAAGAAATCAAAACTGTTAAATGTAAGATGATCTACCTTTCAAAAGGGCTCAACAAAACATTCTTCAAACAATTGACTGATCGATCCAACCCGTGAGCAAGGGACATGTGAGCGTTTGAATGGACAAAAACGCTTTAACTGTGGGAATGATTTTCTAAGCGGATAAAAAGTATTCTTCGGTACCTTTTGATACATTGTGACCCTTCAAAACGACCAATAAACACAGAGACATCTCTTTGCTTTTCGGTTCTTTTATCGTAATTGAAATGACTTTTAAATCCCTTCTGAGTGTCCAGATATCAGTTGCTCAAGCATGGGAAGTATTTTAAAGATAAATGCTCACAAAAGATCAAAACTTGCGGTTAATCCCCTATTTCCCTAAAGGATACTTTTGTGCATGCAACTAAAAGCCCCCAGCAGAGAGAGAAATAACAGAGACTGCCTGGGCGGATTCCCTAAGGAGATGTCCCCCTTGGTGTCTTGTAGTCAACCCTTCCACATTATTTTCTTACAACAAAACAGTTTGATTCATAAGGAATTTCAAAGCAAGCTTTACTGCTTGTATTTGAGAACATGTCTTCAGAAGAAAAAAAAAGAAAATCTTGCTTGAAATCGAGTCGGATTGTTTTTCTTATTTTAAAACATATTTGGATAAATTTTAGTTAGTTTCATAGGATTATTTACTAATTAAGGCAACTTGATTATTGAAAAGAAACCAAATATTTTATTTCTATTTTTAAAATCTCATAAAAGAAGGTGCAACTGGAGCTATTTTAAAACAATAAATAAAATCTGAAAAAGAAAGGGAGAAAAGGAATGTTTCGTTTCGTATGAGTAAAGCGAAAAGAACTCAAGATATTATCATTTCATTTGTACTGTAGTATATATTTTATGTTTTGCATGGTCAACTATTACGTATAATCCATGCGGTCGTCATAATTTTTTTTTGTGAAATTAAAAATATTCAAAACTGTATCACTAAAAATCCATCAAAGGATGCCGCAAATATAAAAAGTTTAAGTTTAAGTTTGAAAATATCACGATTTAAAAATAAATAAATAATAAAAAATAATATTAGTATACAAATAAATAAAAAGCATAGTAAAACACATTATAATTAAAAAAAACATACTCGTACAAAATTAAGATGTGTAAGATAATTTTAAAAAAATGTTGTGTAAAATAAATTATAAAATTTGAGGATTATGAACAATTTAGTGAAGGTTGCTTGTGTAAGAAGGTGGATTTTTGATAACAAGAAAAAAAAATTTCTGTTTTTTTGCTTTATTCAGGCATAGAAATATTGTTAAATGTGTAAGGAAATATTTTCACACTTGTTCATCAGGAGTTCAAATGCCAGAATGCTAAGAAACAAAGCTTCCACGAAAAGATAAAAATATAATGCCTGATTATTTGAAGCATTATACATGTCCCATCCAGGAGTACTTGAAAGGTTAATATCTTAGTAAAATAAAATAAATAACAAGTTTCGTGAAATACTATAAGTTACATCCCTTTTGTCTAAGGAAAAGAGCTTGATTACCGCTCCCCTAAAAGCACTAGAACCCAACAGAGAAGCGCAATAACAGGGTTCTGCCCCTGGAAGGATCGCTGACACATATTCGGCTGAGGCAAAAACTGCTAGAAACGCCTTGACGACACAGGTTCGTCGAAGGCAGTTGGGAACCATTTTCTTGCGACGAGCCTGAATCGGTCGGGGCAGTATTAACACAAACTGGGTGGCCGATCCTGTATAGGCCGGGGCAAAGAATGGGTTTAATACTGATATATATATATATATATATATATATATATATATATATATATATATATATATACATATATATTTTTTTTTAATTTACAAAAAAGATAAAATAAAATAAATTTAAATTTATGCTTAGGTTTTGAGGGAAGTGAATAGCAATACTTAAAAAATAATACTAAAATTATGCATGCATTTTACAGTCAGGGAGAGTACATGCTGTTACATGTTATTATTCAAACTTAAGAAAAAAGTAAATTTTATTATTATTTTTTTCCTATAGTAAAATTGTACTTTTTAAATATGTTATATCTTGGTTTTTTCCTCAGATTTTCAGCTTTCATTTAAAACTAAAATTTTAATCATAATCACAGCTTGTATAGAATTTTTGTTACAAGCTTATGTCTTGTTACTTAAATATGTGTATTTTTCCTGTTGCATTCACATTTTGGAGCGTCCTGAGATCCCTTAATTTTACTGACGTAAATGTATCGATATATCAAAAATATGGATGCTTGGAGAGCAATGTATCGCGGTATTAAAATTCTGATACTGCTCAGCCCTATTTATGACTAATCTACTAAAGTATTTTTGGAAAACAAATTAAATAACAGGAAAACTTCATTTACCCTCCCGGGTGAGTGTCAAAAATGTCTATTTTTAGTATTAAAAAATGAATTTTCACTTCAACCCAGTACAAGGCCCCAAGGCCCAGTACAAAAAGTTACCAGGCTTTTTTCTAATGATTATTTTGTCCCATTTTTCAACTAAATTGTACTAGTTTCAAGAATACATGCTGTGATTTATATTAAAAAAGAATTTTGGTCTTCATTAAAGATTAATCGCTTTTTCTGTAGCTTTAAATAATTTCCACTTCAAATTTGTGCTTTACTATATTATTATTTTCTATAAAAAATTAGTGTGATATGTAAGTTTCAAGGAAGGTAACAAGTTTCCAACTAAGCGATTCATTGAACCTTTTCAGGTGTTGCCAATGTTTCCGACCTTTTCCAGAAGGAATTTTTTATGAAGTAAGTTTTGGCTGAATATTTATTTTCTGCATTGTTTGAAAATTTTGTAATTTTATTTATTTGTAAGTATGTCTAAATAAACTGTATTGAAGTTTTTTCCATTTTTGAATTTTTGTTTCAAATGTTGCAAAATTATATTGCTGTGATTATCAAAGTCAGGGTTAATACAGTTTCTTAAATCGCCCATCCCCTCCCTGAATATTGTATGGGCAGAAATATATAAAGCTTGGAGGGGAGTCTCCCATTCAAAAGCAAAAATTTAAATTTTAGCCACTGATGATAGAATTTTTCTAATCATTCATATCAGACATGGAAAGTTTTCAAAGTTTTTTTTTTCAAACTCGATTTGAAATTTTTTGTCACATACCTTGTTCTACAAGAATGACATTTAAATGTTTAGTTTATGAGCTGGATAAAACTCATGATATTGATCCTTCAGCTCCAAAATACATTATTATGATGATATTAGCCTGATTACATTATTTGTGTAGATAAGTTACTATTATAGAGTATTTACTTAGTGTTAACTCCAGAATAAAAAGACTGCAGTGTGGGGAACATTTTATATAAGGGGTCAAAATGTCTCAAAAGAAATTAAATCTCAGAATGGATTTCTGATTCTCTTTTTAAAATTGGCAATTGCAAGATAAATATTTTGTAAAGATTTTTCTATTAATAAATCTGAAAATCTCTTTAGAATACTGAAATTGCTTTATGACTAATTGAATTTTTGTAATTTAAAATATTCTTAACTATTCATATTTTGCACTAACCTTTGGTTTTTAACTTAATATGAATTTTTGTGATTAATTTTCTTTGCCCTGAATTTGTGTGCTCAGTATAATTTAAGCTTTTTGATGTAACTTCTTCCGGTTGTGATTATTTCATTAAACATTTTAAATGTAGTTGATTTGATATTTTGTTTGAATATTCAGTTTTATCTTTGCTGTATTTAACAACTTTGATTGTTGGGGAGTAATTGTTTTCTTTCCATGTTGTTTATTTAAAACTTAACTAGAGTCTTAGTTTTAACAATTTTTTATGCTTCTGGTAGTGTCATGGGATAAATCCAACCATCCAATTCCTATATCATGTATGGGTAACATGTATAAAAACGTTTTTTGTAAAAGAAATGTAGTATAAGTGAGATATAACTGTTCGATAGTGAGAACGGATTTTTTTTAACAGTAATTCATTTTAAATTTGAATCTAGCTTAATATTTCTTTTAACCAAAAATTCTTTATGGTGCAAATATCATATTTAATCTATTTGTTTGCATAAACATGTTATTAAAGTTTTCAGGTGAAAAAAATGTAATCTTTTACAAAATGTAATGATGTTGGCAGGTAATTGTTTGCTTGAACTATGATGTTTTATTTTTAAGCTTTTCTTTTTGTGATACTGTGTTGAGTCATGTCATGAATTTTCATATTGATCTATCTGTTTTCAGTTTGAGGGCCGGAAGTACTGCGAGCATGACTTCCATGTTCTGTTTGCTCCATGTTGCGGAAAGTGCCATGAGTTTGTGAGTGGGCGAGTCATCAAAGCTCTCAATAACAGTTGGCATCCGCACTGTTTCCTCTGCCAGCTGTGTGGCACAGAACTGGCAGATCGAGGCTTCATTAAGAATACGGGCAGGTGAGACTGTTTGCAAGATTAGCTTATTTCTTGAGTCATCACAAATTACGGGCGTCCCTCATATAACACGGTACTTGTACCACACAGTTTCAATATTACACAGTATGAAACTTGAATGTAATGCTAGAAGGTTTTGATTTAAAATGAATTGTAAAAGATGGAATTTTATTTTTATTCAATGCACTAAAAAAAATTATTTATAATAAAAGTCTCATATAAGACGGTTTTGATGCTTCACGGAAAAGTTAACATGTTATACGAGAAACACCTGTGTTGGGGCTTGACTGTGGGTCTTATATGGTGTATTCTACAGAATGGTCTAGAATAGGGCTGTCCAACTGCAAAGAACCCAAGGGCCAGAATTCCGGTCACTGATCACCTGGCGGGCCGCAGTTAGAAAAAGTTGAACAATAACCTCTTACCTCTGATACAATAACAATTAATAGTTCAATTATTAATTATAAAACAATGAAACAGAAGGAGTACTAAACAATTTGCTTACATTTCAATGGGAAAACTGAGGCTGAACCGCCTTCTTTACGAGGGCAGGAATGTCCACGATATTTGTTGTTGCCAGCCGAAGAAGGTCTAACAATGAACGAGAGCAAGCTCTCAATTTCTTTTTCAAAATCAACAAAGGCCGTACAGCCAGTGAGGGGAGGGGGGCTTTATTTTTAACCAATTACAGGCAGGTTTTACTTATCTGAAATGTTTCTCTCTTCCCTCCCTGTCTCCCCCCGCAAACGCAAGGCAATACTATTTCTAGGAATTCGTTTGAACACCAGAGTGCAGGGTAAGACTGCTTGACCTTGACCTGTAGATGTCCTGTACTTTTTTCTCCCAATACAATGAAAGAACTAAAAGAGCGATCAATAGGAAATTTTGGGGACCCCGGCTTGACCAAGAATGGTAGTCTTGGATGCTTCTTGATACCATAAAATGCCGAAAAAAGAAATATGCTGAATAAGAAGTTGGCGGGCCGCACAATATGTGTTGGCGGGTCGCATGCAGCCCGCGGGCCATCAGTTGGACAGCCTTGGTCTAGAATAGACGTGGCGCCATTTTATTTTCAACTTTACCAGTTATGGCTGAGTGTTTGTTATTCACAGTTTCTTTGAAGTCTGAAGAGCAGACCCGGATGTATAAATTTTGGGCCCCCCTGCAAAAAATCAGCAGAGACCCTAACTGCCTACTAGATTTCTATGCCACTAAATGTGTGCCCCCCTCCCCCTCAGCTCCGCTGGGCCTGCTTAAGAATCATTAACACCAGTTGAAACACTGACGCCATAACAGAGCTGAATTCAGCGCCAGGTTCTTGTAACTGTTTTGCTGCAAAATATTTCTGAATCCTATGTGCCCCACAAAACATCTCTGTGAACATGGTGTAGAATTCCGCTGGGTTACAACATGTAATGGTGTTCTACTGATGTTTATGACTCCTCAGGCTTCAAGATATCTGCAGAACAAACATTCAACTACAACTGACATATATGAAAAATTATCATATAAGCTTTGTGCTACAATATGATTAATGTGAAAAACAACGTAAATAAAGCACAAATATTGGAGAAGATACAGCACATAGCTATTTCAAGGCTACAATGGAGCCTCTTCATCAGTGCAAAAAGCTCACCAACACAACCAAAAGTTGCGAGAGAACTGAAAGTTGCGTTCTCTCGCAACTTTTGGTTGTGTTGGTGAGCTTTTTGCACTGATGAAGAGGCTCCATTGTAGCCTTGAAATAGCTATGTGCTGTATCTTCTCCAATATTTGTGCTTTATTTACGTTGTTTTTCACTACAACTGACATGCTGTTGAAATTGCCTAATGTGACAACAAAGAAAATACTGTGTTAAAATCTTGAGGGAAATCTGAAAAATGTCTTTAAAGTATAAACTTTGATATCTAGAAGTTTGGAGTTGATTGTTATAACATGTAATTGTTGATATAACTCATATTATTTACTATATTTATGATTTTTGCACTTATTATTAAAAAAATAAATAATTTTATTCCTATTTTCTTTTTGACACATATTAAGAATACAAGTAATATTGATACATACAGACCCCGAAGAGTTCCTATTTTTCCCACTTTTTCTTACCTTTTAGAGCTCTCTCCTTATTTTCCTACTTTTTCTTTCTTTAGATAGCACTTCTAATTGTGCACTGATTCTTATTTTTACAATGCCGCACCGATAATTTTCTGCATGTTTCAATTTTAAAAAGCATAAGAAGCAAGTAGATCCTGAGCTTTTCATTGACTGACTACATTAATTTCTGGAAGGAACGCCGCAGAGTTTGCGTGTTTAAAAGTTAAATTTCCATAAGTGACTTTTTTGCCGTTGCGGCGTTCATGATCGACTTTTCTTTTTATTGCCCCGACTTCAGTCCTACTGTTTTAACGAAACTAAAAAAAATAGATATTGGCACATTCTGATGCAATTATATATTATTTGCCCTTCAATAAGAAGCTTTAAAATTAAAGTAAACAGCCATCTGTTCAAGAAGTGTGGGAAAAGCTGAATTTTTCCTATTCCCCAATTTTTTGTATGATTACAAGTGAAAGGGATGTATTTAAAAAGAATGGCAATGTAAAACCTTAAATGGAAGATAAGGAAGCGAAAAATGAAAAACTAGTACACTGTACATATTTTATTGATGTTAGCACAAAATAAAAGCGACAGATAACAGAAAGTCGCAAAAACGGACCACTTCAAAAGTAATCGCGGAAACTAACTTTTTTCGTACATAAATATGATTATTGTTCATTCTAAATCGTAAACATGATTATAAAATTTATAAAATTTCATTTTCTTTCCTTGCAAAGAGTGTATTTGCAAAAAAAAAAAGAAAGAAAGCGGCAAAACCTGGATGTGCCAAACGTTCCTGATTTTTTGGAGAAAAATCGGAAATCAATTTAAATGCGAGATTCCGTTTTTATTCTTCACATTTTTAAAAGTTGGGGGATAGAGCCACAAGCAAATATGTATTTTTTTTCTTTTTAATGGGTATTTTCTACTCTGATATATCATCAATATCGAGGAGTTGCTCATCATTTTTATGTGCTGTGTTTATGGCAATGTGGCATTTCTGAACATTTAAAATTTTTTTGACTGACTCTTATTCTTTTCGGAGTGCGCAATTATACCGATGCGCTGTATCTACTGTAAGTTATTGTACTTAGTACGCCTGATCAAAGGTAGGGGGGATAAAGAGATATATGCAGGCATTTGATGTCAGGTGCTCCCCCCCCCCTCTCAAATTCGTAAACAATTTCCAAATGAATATTTTTGTTGTATGGTGAGGATTGAGAGAAACTACATGCCTTCCCTTTTATGCACAGAGAAACATTAGTAACTGATCTTTGTCTTTGATAAAAATGTTATGTTTACCATGTGCATGGATGTTTCCTTTTTTTCGTGACAAAAATTTTGGAACAAGAAGGAGGTAAAAATCATCTAACCAACAATACATGAAATACACCGCTAGTTCAGTCAATTCCTTAAGAGGTTTTCCATCTCCATCTTAGTCACTCCCATGCCGGGCTGATGAGTGATAATAAGCATGAAATTGCAGTCCTCGGCTTGAATTGACTGAGCTGGCGGTGTATTTCATGTATTTCTGCCTTAGCCCGGCTATAGGGCGGTAACTTACTGGACATTAAAACAATATTTGTTTTTATTGCTTGATTAAAATTAAAACTGGCCGTCATTTTGATCCCCCCCCCCCCCCGGAGGTGGCTAGCGAAGGATGTATACTGAATGCAAATTTTTTCTGAAAACAACAAAAACCGCACAAACTTGTATAGTTAAGCATTAATTTTCCAAAGCCAGAGGGGGGGGGGAGAAATTGACCCCACTGACCCCCCATAAATGACGTGCCTGAAACAAAAATGTATTTTGAATGCTAAAAATACATAACATAATACAAACCCTTTAGTTTACTTATTTCGTTATTTATTTAGTTTAATTATTTTATTATAAATTTTATGTCCCATATTTAAAAACAAATTTATTTTAGTTCTGCATTTTCAGTCCTTTTCCTTTTTTTTTCAAATTCAAACTGCTGATTATTTTTAACTAAAACTAATTTAATAATAGCTTTGCTTCTATATCATAGTTTACGACAACAGGAGTTGAAAGTGCTAGTATTTTACAAATACAAATACAAATACAAAAGTGACGACCAGCAACAGGCTCTGGGCCCAGCTAGACTGGTCCTAGTCAATTTACAATCCCCAGTGAAGATCAATGGCCCTCTTAAAACTGTCTACTCCTTTGCTCATTACCACCTCTTCCGGTAAGCTGTTCCAAGGTTCCACTACCCTGCTAAAATAATAATTTTTCCTAATATCCATGTTAGCCTGAGATTTAAATAGCTTAAAACAATGACCCCTTGTCCTGTTTTCAGTGCTAAACTTTAGCCCCGTAACATCTTTCGTTTTAATAAATTTAAACAGCTGAATCATGTCCCCTCGGTCTCTTCTTTGCTCAAGACTGTACATTTTTAGCCTTCTAAGCCTAAAATCATAATCTAAGTGGGAAAGTCCACTTATTAGCCTTGTAGCCCGCCTTTGAACCCTTTCCAATACATTAATGTCTTTCTTAAGATAAGGAGACCAAAACTGAACAGCATACTCCAAATGGGATCTTACCAAACTTCTATAGAAGGGCAGAAGAACTTCTTTAGATTTATTTGAAATAGATCTATTGATAAACCCAAGCATCTTATATCCTTATATTATCTTTTGAAATGATAAATGGATGTTCGAAGGAATTTTTTCGTTTTTGACAAAACAAATCTTTAAAAAAATGGTTTTATTGCTCCAAAATAGTAGTTTTATTATTATTATTATTTTTTTTTTTTTTTTGCAATCGCTATATTGCATTTTATTCTTTCACACTTAAAAATTTTATTACTGTATTGTTGAAAGATATTTCTTTGTTTGGATTTTACTTTCATATTTTTGTAATTAATATCTTTGTTTCCACCAGTTTATTTTTCATACTAATGATTGTCAGTCGTCTTGACGTGTGTGTAGTCTTATCTCTTCCTATTTTTTCCTACTTTTTAAAGTGATTTTTTTCCTACTTTTCCTACTTTTTAAATTTTTGATTCCTTATTTCCTACTTTTTCCCCTCAAAAAACCACTTCGGGGTCTGTACATACATATTAGGGCTACCAGTAAGATCCGTCTTTTGTGAAGAAAATGAAAATAATGCAATATTTGATGCATTTAATAGACTGAAGTGTATGTCATAATTTCCACCATTGCTTTCAACTTCTGGTGGCCATGATGGAAATCAAATTCGTAAATCCCTTTTTTGAACAACAGTTTGTTTTTGGAGGCGAAGATTACAAATATTGCTGATTTGATCATTTTCTTCATTGTTGAATTTTTGTTCTTGCAAAACATTTTTGTAAAAAGAAATTTTGTGCAGCCTGATTGGTTTCCTGTTCACACTGCCGTTTTCTTCCTTCCATGCTCTCCAGAGCTTATTTGGGAGGCTTATGAATATTTGGTGTCCCTTGATTCAGTAAAGTAATACTAAGTGATAGTTAATGAATGTAGTTATGCTTTTAATTTTCTTCATGTATATCTTACCCGTTATTCACTTTTCTGATTATTATATATTTTTCTAGAGCACTATGCCATGATTGCAATGCACGAGAGAAAGCAGCACAATCTGGAAAATATGTCTGTTTCAAATGCCAGTGGGTACTTTGATATTCATTTAAGGAAAAAAAAAACAGTTCCATTGCACCATTCATTGAAATGTGTTCTTTTCCAGCTCCATCATTGACGAGGGAGTGCTTAAGTTCCGCAGTGAGCCTTATCATCCGTATCATTTCAACTGCACTTCTTGTGGGTGAGCATGTTTATTCATTTCAGTATTCCTTTTCGACTTTTTGTTGCAATGAATTATGTTTAATGTGGTTGAATGATTTCAGTTTGCTTGCATGATATAAATTAATATTGATAAGTTATGAAAATGAGATTTTGGTTTTGGAAGAAAGTGGTTAACTTTATAAATGCAAAGCTAGCTGTAATAAATAGCTCAAAAATAAAAACTAGTTTAAATTGATTTACAAGTTTATATTTTCTGGATTAGTAATTGAATCAAATATAACCACTTGAATATTTAATTTATGCGATCAAATCATGGAGGGGGATGAGGTGTTTATGATCCTTTTCATTTCACCTTTAAGGAAGGGACGACCTTTTTATTTGTAAAAGGAATTCACCGATAAAAGACTATCTTGGATCCAAGTTTGCTCTCAAGACTCCTTTGTGAATTAGTGTTAAGAAGCAAACTGCGTTTTTTTTTTTTTCAATTTACCAACTTTAAATTTAAAATTTAGTTAGAGCTTTGAGGGAACTCTTCTGTAAAAATGACAGATGTAGATAAGTGTGTCTAACCAATTACATATCTCATCCTGAGGGGGGGGGGCTTTTTTGACGAATCATTTAATTCAGTTTTTTAGAGCACTTTTGTAACTAGCCAAAAATTTAAAAATAAATTCATTCTTTGTCTACAATTTTACATTTTAGGAAATGCTCGAAATTCCTTCAGGCAGATTTGTGAAAGTGTTGCTTTTATTTTTCATTCAAATGCATGTTGAATACATTAACAATGACATGTTGATGGAACTGAGTATATTCAAACCATTTGCACATGTGAAATTTTTATGCACGCTATTCCGGGAATTTTAAACTTTGTCTTTTTAACTGTCATTCAATATAAGGAACTATTATGTTTCATAACATAATTTTTCAGCTTTCTAAAAGAAATTTTGTCCATAAAAAACAATGATTTGTATATGTTGCGGGCATGACAGTATATTAACGCTGCAACGAGTATGAAACATAATTTTTTTAAATGCCGAACATTTTTACAGAAAATTCATACTTTATGTTGTGGTACATAATGGTTTCTTATATTCAAAGACATATCAATTAAAAGGCAAGATTTAAAATTCCCTGCGTAAAGTGCTATAGTGTTTATGTAAAAATGTCACATGTGTGCAAATGGATTGAGCAAGTCCATTCCAAGTCTTGACCAATTTGTAATCAGATTTATTCATGTATGTTTGACTAGAAATATGGCAAGTAGTTTTATGTGCCAACACTGTAGAATCCTTGATTTCTTATACAAGTATATTAGCATGTAAGGACTTTTACAAACTAAAAGAGCCTTTCCACCAGGAGAAAATTCCGGTTCTGGTAATGAGTTTACCAGTGTTAAGAGCATGATCTTGCTTTTGCTTGCTAGTTTCTACGATTAGGATGCTGTTATTTTTGAGCTTAATCGCTTACCAAAGTAGTTAAATGTTTTCTGCGATGGTCCCTTTACGCTTTTAGAATTCATTTTAAAACTTGATGATGATGTTGAGTTGAGTTTAGAAGACTTTTTTTTTCTTTCAATGCAATGTGCATTTTTTCCAATGGAAGCTACAAACTCAAGTCTTCAGCTGAGTCCCTCAAAATCCTTTTTCAGTCAGGCGAGACTCTTTTAAACGTCTAAAAGGACTGCTGGGTTTTCATGAGCATTGGAAATATTCTTGAAATTAATGTAACATAATTTGGGTACGTTTTCATAAGTTCTTAATGAAATAAATGTGTATGACTTTTTCTTCAGGGTGGAGTTGACTGCAGATGCGCGTGAGGTGAAGGGTGAGCTCTACTGCCTTCGTTGCCATGACAAAATGGGTATCCCTATCTGTGGTGCCTGCAGGAGGCCTATCGAGGAAAGGGTAGTCACTGCCCTGGGGAAGAACTGGCATGTTGAGGTAAGATATATCCTCCGAAAACTTTTCTCAGTTGATAAAGAGTTATTATGCATGTTAGATGGAGCTGTGAAGAGTTATATCTGCAACTCTGAGTGTTCTGGTTCATTATTAGAAGCAGTGAAGTTCCGATCAGTTTTTCTGAGGGTATACTCCCAGTAATCCATTACGCACAATATGTGTATGTGATCATATAAATAGTATGTCATAATATGAAAATTTATGAAGTTTAAGGGTGCTATATGTCTGAAAATCTTTGAATCAGTGTATATGGAGTATACCCTATTGGAACACCACTGATTAGAAGTATGATTAGGGCTTTTTTCCTTTTGTTGATTAAAATTGTACCCTTTCCAAAGTTAACATTTAAAAAAAAACAGCTTGTTACAAAAATTCTAAACACACGCATAACAAAAATTGCTTATTCGAAAACAAATGCCCCTGTTAGTTCAGTAATAATTACGTCTGCACCAATTATTTCATCTCATTTGATCGTTGCATTGATGATTATTTATGGCCTGGCAAATAGGGTTGACAAAAACCCGGGTTTTTTTTTAAAAAGCCCATGGACCCAGGGTTTTTCAGATTTTTTTAAATAAAACCCAAAAAAAAACCCAACTAAAGCTGGGTTTTTTAAAGGAAGTGTGGGTTTTTTGTCTTTTTTTAGGGAAAATGTGGGGTACTTGTAACATATTGTAGCGTAAGTATATGGACAAAGCACAAAAATTGTCTTGGGGTAAGAAAAGCTGGAAAATTCAGCTTTTTCTGAAGAAAAGTAAAAGACAACGAAACCCAAGAATGGTTAACTTTCAGATTTTTAGTTTCCATGATTACCAACAGTTAAGGCAAAGTTACTTCTCGAGTGATAAAATCTATTGTTCGTTTTTAATCGCTACATTTTTTTTTTTTTTTTGCATTTTACTTTATGGTATTTCATTTTGTTGTGCAAAACTACTGTAGAACCTCAAGTAGTTTAAATCCCTTTTTACCGAATTCCAACTTAATCAAGACATTTCTTTGAATTTTATGTTGCCTGTTTTTCTAATTCTGTTTACAGAGTAAGAAATATCAAACTTTTTCGCAAGATAATGAAAATACTGTACATCCTATTCTGTTTTTCTGTCCGACCGTTTGTAAAACCTGTTAATTTCTAAAAAGTATACCTTGTTTATTCGAGATTTGTGACGTGTTACTTTGCAGAAAATAATTCACATGAATGTCTTTTAGCTAGAGTAGTGTCTTCTGTACAATCTACAAATATTGAGAAAATCAGACATGACAGGACTTAGTCATGATAATTTGAGTTATTTATTGACCAGTTAAAGAAAAAAGTTAAAATCTTTGAAGTATTTTTTTAATGCCGTTAAGAGTTAAAAAATACTATTAAAGTTCAAAATTCACTTTTTATGTCCATTTTCTGTGGTGAAGAACAAATAAAAAAGAAGTTTAAACTGTGAAAGTATTTGAATTAATTTTTTAAAAAACTTCTCAGAAAATTTTAAAAAACCCAAAAGTGGGCTAAATAATGGGTTTTTTTAAATGGGTTTTTTCAAAAAAAACCTTTGAGTCCAACCCAATTGGGTCCAATCCGGCCAACCCTGCTGGCAAAGCATGATTCCTGTAAGACTGATTGTGTACTTTTGCATGTATTTTATATTTATATTACTGTATTACTCATGCCCATGCTTTAAGCTTTGTATAAACAACCATCTTTGAAGGTATTTTTAGCATTTTAAGTGTTTTTATAAAGAATTTTCATTGACAAATCAATATGCAATACATTTTCTTTGCTGAATTGCATTTGTTAGATGAAAAATCACCGAACTGCACATTTTTTGCATCAATAAAAATAAATTAATAAAAATTATTAATCTTCTTTCTGTTAATGCAAAAAGAGTGGAGAGTTTTGTGATATATTTTAATTCATCTTAAAAAAGTAAAAGCTTGCAAGCTATTTCTGTCATGTACATGTTTAAATATATTATTTCTGCTATCGATTAAATGCAAGTGATGACCAGCAACCCGCTCAGTTAAGTACTGGAAAGTATGAGTTTGGGGGACTTGTTCATAAGAATATTTGGTAATACTCACAGATTTTTGAAGCAAAATCCATAATTATTATTACTCAAAACAAAAAATTTTTTCAAAAAAAAAAAAAAAAAACTGCAAAAAAAAAAAAAAAAAATTTCATTCATGGGAAATTTCATAGTGTTGATTCTAAAAATCTCTCATTGCACTGTGCTCAGTAGGTATCTTCGCTTGTGTTTTATAGTATCTCATTGACAGCTACAAAACTTTATTTTGTCCTGTTACATGAGGGGAGAGATGATGGAATGGCAAGTAAGCATTAAAGAGAATTGAATATAAAATGATAGTTTATGTTCAGTGTTTTATGATTAATTTCTATTTATCTGGCATTCATAAGTCTTGTCTCTTGCTTCTTTAATATCTCTTTTTTTTCAGCATTTCGTCTGTGCCAAGTGTGAAAAGCCATTCTTGGGTCATCGACACTATGAAAAGAAAGGTTTGGCCTACTGCGAGATCCATTATCACCAACTGTTTGGCAACTTGTGTTTTGTATGCAACCAGGTCATTGCTGGAGATGGTGCGTATCCAGAGCAGTTTGCTTTTTTCTTTATAATCATGTGTCATGAAAGGAATAAAAAACAACAACAACAATAAAGAAATTAAAATAAGAACATTCAAAAGGTTTTAAAATATAATTAAAAAAGTATTCAAATTTTTTGTGTGTTGTTCAAATTCAAATATAAATCAGAATTAAAACCCTAAAATAAATTTAAAGCATATTAAGCAAATTATGTAACATAACATAGGTAAAATTAAAAAAAAAAAAAAATGAAAATTTGATCCTATATGCCTATTATTTGCTGAAAATGTTCATTTAAAAGTGTTTTTCTATTAATTGCTCAAGAAAACACTTATTAACAGTGAATAATCGTGTATATTGATGCATGTATTCCACATGAATGAAAATTCTCTGAATCATTTGTCTGTATAATGTAAGATTTATCTTGAACTGATATTTTTCCTTTTCTTTTCTACAGTTTTTACTGCATTGAATAAAGCGTGGTGTGTAAACCATTTTGCCTGTTATGTTTGTGATCAGAAAATGAGTCAGAAGTAAGTTTATTTTTGTAACAAGTGTAGGTTGAGAGAGGAGGGTGCACATATTTTTACATTCAAGCTCTTACTCTTTTAATCGATGTATTCTAATTGCAATGTAAATTTGAGTAGTGTCCCTAATAATTGGCCACCTGCTGTATTTCAAGTCGTTTTAATGAAAACCTGCTGTTTTTTTCCTCCCTAACTGTAATAACATTCACTTTAAAGAAAATGATGTGTTTTCTATGCATTACTCTGAATTTAAATTAACTAATACAGTTACTCTATTTAACACTTAAAACAAAAACATAAATATAAAATAAAAAATGTCTCTGTTTTTCTTTGTTTTATTTAAGTTTTTACTGTGTCTAAAAAGTCACAGAAAACCTGGAAAAGTTTGGTTAATTTACTTTCAAAAATGTACAGAAAATGTGTTAAAACACTTTTAAAAATAATTGGCAGTTGCATAAGTGTTTGAAAAGCTACAACTATGAGTACAAAATAATAGAGGAAAAAGTGTAGGTATGGACCCTCCTCTTTTGTTTCGATTCAAAATTACTTTCAATTCTAAAAGTTCTACATTTTTGTCTTTCATTTAAAACTATAACAAGTATCCTAAGAGAAGTGAGTGGTCAAAACCATGATTCATACCAAAGATTTTGTTTCAAAAACGAAGATTTACAAAAAACTTGGAAAAAAAACCCCCGTTTCGATTCAAAATTACTTTCAATTCTAAAAGTTCTACATTTTTGTCTTTCATTTAAAACTATAACAAGTATCCTAAGAGAAGTGAGTGGTCAAAACCATGATTCATACCAAAGATTTTGTTTCAAAAACGAAGATTTACAAAAAACTTGGAAAAAAAAAACCCTCATAAAAATGGGGTGTAAATATGACCCTTTAAAACAAATCACCAAAAATTGTTTTAAAACAGGATAAAACCATACAAAATCATAGAGAATATATTTATTACAGGAAAAACAATGTTTACAGAAATGGCAAACATTACTGGTTCGTTCAGCCTTGTCACAATCTAAGTGTGCTTGCATTTGGCACATAACACATTTCATCTTCAGAGAATTTTCCATCACAAAAGATGCAGTTTGCATATATTAAGAAATATTTTTTGTCGTTTAAAGAAAAAAACAAAGAGGTGGCATAATTATGGACTGCCTTTAAATGGAGGCCCATATTTACAATAGTTACACCTAAAAAAGAAGGCCACTAACACATATAACGTGAAAGTGCATGACTGAAAGTGTGCTCCCAAAAGTAGCTTAAGGTGTCCACAATTCAGGTATCACTGAAATTTTTTTAAACTGAACATAAGAACATGAAAAGAAAACAATTTCACATACCTCTTAAAAGTTTGCAGTGAGAAGAAACACCAATTTGTACAATAGCTCACGCTCCATCCACAATACTTGAAAGAATGTTTCCAACTGCTCTTTGCTATCTTAATATTAGTAAATGGTGCCATTTACAGTTCTCATCACCAGTCTTCAGAACCTTCTGTAGCCACTAGGAAGGGGTGCGAATATTTACACCTGTGCCCGTTTTTTCACCTTTTCCTCTATCAGTTCAGTGCTGTTTGAAATAAGCGTTATTGACTGAAAAATAACTTTGTCCTTAATTTTGTCTCCACAGGAGCAAGTTCTTTGAAGTGGACCTAAAACCAGTATGCAAAAAATGCTACGACAGGTTCCCGGCGGAACTCCGCAAGCGGCTCAAGAAGGCCTACGAGTCCTCCCCGAAAAAAGTCATCACATAGAGTGCCCTAAGTCTGTCTTCTTGATTTCGGGTTTAATGAATGTCTTTAGCTAACCAAGCCCTCTCTTCTCCCTTTGTTGTATGTGCGCCAGTTCTTGGCGTTCCGTCCATCTGTTCTCTCCCACGTGAGCAAAGTGGAGAGACTTCACTTGGACTTCACTCATTTATCTATCTTGATGACTAATCTAATGTGTGACTTATGAGGCTTTCAGTGAATAAGTATTTTATTAACAACAGTGGTTACTGTTAAAGTGTATGAAGAGCTCAGTTCCTTGCTTTAAAAAATATTCTGAAGCTCTGAAATGCAGTAACAGCTTGGGTTCTGTAATGTAATGGTTGTAAAGTTTGGGCGAATTGCAGTGTGTTATTTCTACTAATGCCGTTAACTCAAAAGTTAGTTTTGTCTGCCATTGCATTGAAAGCCTCATATTTGTACAAAAAATAAATAAACTGCCAGAAGGAACTGAAAAATGCCCAGAAGAATGAGCTTTTTCTATTTCTTTAACTGTTGGAACTTCTTTAAAAAAAAGTAAGAAAGGATCAGTTTTCCAAAACTTGATCTTATATCAAGTGTTGAGTTTCATTGCATTGAAGTATTCATTCAATCTTTCATTCTCATGGAAAGAAATGTTTATAGACTGACAGGATCTGTACACTGCCGAAACCATCGTGGAGAAATAATCTAAAATTGAATTCATTTTTTTGTCATAAAAATACTGTGCATTTATTCCTTTAGTCACCCTGTTTTTCAGAAAGTATAAAGTGTTGTTAACATCATACGTTGGAATCAAATTCCAAATGTGTATCAGGGTATATTAATATGCATGTATAAATGGTTATAAAAATTGTAACAAATGCAATGCCTGTTTTTTTTGGGGGGGGGGAGCAGGATGTTTGTATGTGTGGATGTAAGTATGTATGACAAAAAAGTTGTGCATGCACTTTATCTTAAGTACTAAAAAACATACATTACTTGCATCCCTGCTTTAAACAAGGGATGAAACAATCAAAATCAGAAAGTTTTCCTACTATTAGATGGGCATTAGGTAAAATCTTAATTTTACTAAGTTCTACATTAACAAATCAAAATTATCTTTAAATCGGTTCTGCTCGCACTTGTCATCTCATCTAGGGACACAACCGAGGGAGGGAGTTAACCCCTCAGAACCTTTGGTTTTTTAAACATGTTGCCAATCCTAGTGTATTGTATATGTATATACTGTCACTCTCATCCCAAAAGAAAATTATGGTTGTGCTACTGCTTGCTCAACTTGGAATTCAATTTGGATTTGTCTGAAATGTTGAATTTTGGAGAAAATTGTTACTTGCTATTATTATCTCAACTCTCATGCACTTATGACGACAATTCAGAAAATAAATACCACATGTGGTGACTTATAGGATAATTATTGGGATAATTCAAATATATTTTATTTTTTTTCAAAACTACTTTTGGTTGTGAGTTCTTTTATTTTAGGGGTGGGGAAGTTAATGTTCCAAAATAGAACCAGTAAAAAATACATCATTATTCCTTGATCAAAAAGGATTATCACCAGGGTTGTGTTGCATCCTATGTGGTTTAGCAATTAAAGCAGCTGTCTGACGACCCGGGCTCTAGTAGTAACAATAAAAAATGTTAACATTTGTTAAGTTGAGTCTTGTTAATGCAAAATTTGGTTTTAAAGTTGAAAGTTGAAATTTTGGAAACAATAAAGAATAAAACTGCCGATGCTGTACGCTCATCAACCTTTGAAATATCATGTCAGTCATTTTCATGTTATGTTAGTCACTACATATTTGTGTTCACTATGCATACATTTTGCATTATATTGACAAAAAAATATGTATATATGATAGCACAATTGCAATTTAATTCCTTGTGAATGATGGTAAGTTAGCCAAAGTTTGACTGTTAAATTAAGTACTTGTTAGTTTCAAGTGCCTTTCTTCAGTTTGAATTATGTGTTAGGTCTTTTTTGCTGCTTTGTTTGAATTGCTGCATTAGGTATGCTATAAAACAGAAGCTGTTAAAGTTTAGTGTATTGGTTTGCCGGCCATTCAGAAATTTTTTTATCCAGTTGCATGATATGCCAGCTACTAAAAGTAAAAATAATAGTACTAATAACATGAATATTTTTGAAGTAGATATTTTTAAATGATCAGTATTTATGACAAAGTAATATTTTCTGAAGAAGCTAAAGGTATTTCCTCTATCTCACTTTGTGCCAAACATTGCTTTTAGTGGAAAAAGAAAAAAAAAATTAAGTATCATTATGTACTAAAATTCAATTTTATTTTTAAGCTTTTAAAACCTAACTAGTGCATCATTAGTAAAATAATCTCACTTCCTTTATTTGTTAAATCAGTGGTTCTTAACCCTTTGCCAAAAAAAGTAGCGTCAAAGAAATTGTGAAACTCCGTTTGTGGTGGGTCTGTGTCCAGGAAACTCCATAGCACCTACAGCCTTGAGACCTTGTACAAAATTACTTTGAGTCCTGGGGTTTTATTTTTTTAAATTTTCGAATTAGCTCTTTGTAATTATTATTTTGAAGAAGACTGAACAAAATGCTTAGCAATCTGGGCTTCTTTCAATGTATTTTTTAAAATACTTTTTATGACATTATTTAAATTTTACTGAAGTATATTGAGTTTTTTTTTTTTTTTTTTTTTTGGCTCTTAAATCGAAAGTTTTCACGTCAATGCTCCATGACACATCAAGAACTAATCGAGTACCTACAGCACCTTCTTCAAGAAATGTGTGCTACTAGAATTGATAAATACTCTTTTCCTAGTGTAGTCACATTTGTTGATGATGCATTAAGTTACTGGGGTTAAGAACCATTTATTAGTGAAGAATTGTGTTCTGTGAGAAAGTAGTGCCTTAATGTTACAGATTGTAAAATATGTGCATATATCTGTATTGGAGCTTTAATATTTTTATTTAAATAAATATATCTTACATCTATGATTGTATTTTATTTCATGATAATTGCTCTCTGATTCCTTTCGTAATTGTGATTTTCTAAGATTTAACTAAATTAATAGAGCATATTTAAAACAAGGTCTTTTCTAAAATATGCTATAATCTTTCTATCGGCTGAAATATGCGAGTTTTGTGCAGAGGTTGTTTACTAAAAAAAAAGAGAGAGAGAGAGATCCTTGACACTAACCAATGGTAGTGTTTTCAGGCACTATGGTTTCTGCATTTTTTTAAAAAAAAAATTTATTTGTTTCGGCTATCGACACAAATCGAATGTTGGGACTTAAAAAAAGGAAAATTTATTGTTTAAAACTGCCAGTAGCATCGCTGGATAAGGTTTAATATGTTTTCGGGCTAATAAAAACTCTTCAAACACACTGAATGACAAAGAAATAGTAATCCTATTATTATAAATGCAGAAGTGAGTTTGTTTGTTTGTAATGATTTCACCTTTAACACTCAACCTATCACATGAAATTTCTTATACTTGTGGTCGGAGGTGCAGAATAGAATATAGGCTACCTTTCATCCAGAAAAAAAGTATTCCAAGGTTTTTATTCCCGTTTCAAAGAAAAACATACATTTTTGAGTATCTCATTGGAAAAAAGTCATTTGTTCGATTTTTGATGCATGTTAAAGCCCTTAAAAAGATGTGGAATTTACCCATATTTCGAGGGAGAATCAGAACCCTTAATGCTTCTTTTTAAGTTTATTTCGTGTTCTAAAAAGAGGCTTATCTTTATTTTTAAAGTATCGTTTGCGGTTTCTGGTCACGAAATTGAAATTAAAATAAAGTTGAATTTCTGATTCATAGCAGACTATCATTTTGTGAAGAAAAGTAATAAAAAGGTATGAAGATTTATTTTTTTTTTAAAGATGTTATATCTTTCTTAATAAAATATTGTTTGTTTCATAATCATAGTTGTTTGCGAAAAAATGAGTGAAAACTTTTTTTTACATATTCAAAACAAGTAATGAATTTTGTTTTCATGATTTTTTTTTTTTTTAACATATCGACTGCGCTTTCTTCCTGTTTTAATAGCTTTTGTAGAACACTATAGATTGGCAAAATCTGTTAAGTTGATGTACGTTAGTTTAAAAATTACTCTTAGTCTGAGCATTTAAATATTTTTCTGAAACTTTCAGAACATAATTCATTAATACATGCGAATTAATTTATTTTTGGTTGCCCATACATTCGTACGTACGTAAACATGTACAGATGGCACGAAAAAACTAGTCTAAACTTATACAGGGTGACGACAAATCAGGGAAAAGTCAAGGAACTTTATCGCTCAGGGAAATATCAGGGCATTTTGAAGAAATAACAAAAATTCAGGGAAAATTGATGAAATGAAGAAAAAAAAATTACTCTTTGCAAAATGAAGTATTTTTATTCCCTACGAGTGTTTCACCAATTATTTGTTTTGAAAAGTTAAACTAATGCTGTATGATTATACACTGCCCCATTTTTGTGCATCTTTTTTCCTCAAGGTCAAAGTATTCAATCTTAGGATGAGCTTCCTAAGATTGCTTCTGTGTCTGTAAAGTTGTTCATTTTAGTTAGCTTGAATTTTCCTTCTAAGCATTTCATGCTACGTAAAATAAACAACCCTACAAGCAAAGAGGAAGGAATTATTGAATTTGCTCCCTTGCCTTTACTCATTGTCTTGAAGTATTTAGCATACTGTTATCACAATTTCAAAGTAAAATCTATATTTTTTAAATAAGGCTGATAAAATCTTAAAAGTTATCACTTGGCGTTTTTAATTTAATAGCTAAAATTAAATTATGACTGAAAAATGATTTTTTTTGCTATGGTATTATTCGCTGTCACTTCAGATTACGCGAAGGTTTTTTTTTTCAGACTTTAAAACTCTTTTACAGTGAAACCCCTCTATTACGGACACTAACGGGACAAACTTTTTTGTCCGTAAGAGAGGAGTGTCCGCTTTACAGAGGTTTTTTTAATTTAATTAACTTTAGTTATTTGTTTATGTTATTTGAAATCTTAAATGAAATATGTGTGAATTCTACTCTTTCATATGCATAGATTTTTTTTTAATTTACTAGTTTTTACCAACATATACATAATAAACAATTATTTTATCAGGTTAAATTCAAATATTACAGTTTTGCACACTCAAAGAGATTTAAATAACAGGTTCGCATAAAAATTACATACCTAATTTGTACTTTTAAAAAATTGTTCGATTGATGTCTGTTGATATGTTTTGATCGATGAAAGTCTTTCATTTTCGAAATGTATCTTAAGTTCTTGTACCAAGTCTAGTCCTTTAGGATCGTTGTGTTTAATTGAAAATTCCCTGAGTCCATCTAATACGCTTAAAGCTTCGTTAACATTTTTAATTGTTTTAACGTCTTCTTTTACGGACAGTTCATCTTCATCGTCATCCTCAACTGTATGATCTTCGTTAATTTCGCGCACTATGCTTGCAATTTCTGTTCCGCTTTCTTCAGTGAAAACTTGGTCGTCGATGGGAGCATAGTCTTCAGCGGTCACATTTGTGAACCCTGCTTGTTGCATTAACGACTGCAAATCGGATCCATCATTGTCACAATCAACTTCGTTGTCAATTTCCTGTGGCAGATCCTTTTTTGAATCCAACGCGATTAAAGCAACTTACTATTGTTTATTTTTTAACTTCCTTCCATGCGTGCTTAACCCAGCTGATTGCATCTAACACATCAATTGTTTTGGACAATTCGCTACTTGTTTTAGTTTCTTCCATTTTATTGATTAAATGCTTCATAACTAGTTGTCTGTATTGAATTTTAAATGCTTGAATTATCCCAGCATCCATAGGTTGGCATTTTGATGTTGTGTTTGCTGGCAAGAAGACTATTTCTATATTTTTCAAGTGAAAGTCTTTGGGATGGGAGGGCGCGTTGTCCATAAAAATAACAATATGCCTTTTTTCTCTCCCCAACTTCTTATCAAAAGTTACAAGCCAATCAGATATGACACTGGTTGTCATCCACGCTCTTCTATTTGAATACCAGTCTACAGGTAATTTTTTTATATCCAGTCCTTTAAAACACCGAGGTCTGGCTGCTTTTCCGATGACAACTGGTTTTAATTTTGTACCATCCATGCTGGCACCCAACAAAACTGTTAAGCGTTCTTTGGAGATTTTGCCACCAGAGCAGTTTTCTTTCCGTAAAGTTAAGGTTTTATCTGGCAGAGCTCTATAAAACAAACCGGTCTCATCAATGTTATAAATGTCACATGGCTCGTAATTTTCAATCAAACTAGGCACTTTCTCAAACCATTTCTCGCAAACGTCAGCATCCACATCCATGGATTCACCACATATTTTTTTAAAAACGGTATCATGTCTCGTTCGAAAACGATCTAACCATCCATTGGAAGCTTTGAAATTTTCTATACCCATTTCAGTAGCTGCTTTTTTCGCCTTTTCTTGTAAAATAGGGCCAGAAATCGGAATATTTTTGCTTCTTGCGGACACAAACCATTTAAACACAATTTCATCCACTGCAAGGGCATTACTTTTAGGAAAATCTTTTTTCTTCTCTTGGTTTCCATTTATGAACCATTTTTTCTTAAACTTCTCTTTTCCTTTTAATATACAGCAAATTTGTGTGCGTCCCACACCAAACTTTTCAGCAATGTTCCGTATTCCAATTTTATTTTTTTCTGCGAAATCTATAACTTCAATTTTTTCTTTAAGAGAAAGAGTACGACGCTGACGATGAGTATTCAGAGCCATTTCAATGAGAACGATGAAACAACTGAATGCTTTTACCCTTAAGTTTACTTTATGATATTGCATTGGCTTTACTTTTACTCTCTATAAAATATTTTTGTTAGATGGCGCGTCAACTCGGCTCCACTTAGACACAACACGCCTGCTTGTTAGTCATCTGAAAAGGAACAAGGCAACGGGGGAGGGTGGGGGTATACAGACAGAAACTTGCAGAATAATCATTTTCTCTTTTCTTTTCTTTTATTTTTGACGATTTGATGATGTTTTTTGGAATGAAAAATGCATTTCGGTGTCAAGCTGAAATTTTTTTGCTACGCAGTAGATGCAAAGTAAAATTGCAAAGAAATATTTTTTTTATCTCCGTATAAGCTGGTCGAATTTGCATTAAATGAAGCCTTTCAATGGAGTAGCTATTTAATTCTCAAGTTTTAAATACTATCCGCAAAAAAGGATATATCAATGTAAATGACTTCGAAAAGGGTGTCCGTGTCCGTATTTGAGGGTGTCCGTACGAGAGAGGTTCCTTATACATTAGGTTTAATGTCTCTCTGCCGGGGAATTAAAAACTGTCCGCATAAGAGGGGTGTCCGCATTAAAGGGGTGTCCGTTAGTAGGGGTTTCACTGTATTTCAAAACCATATACATATATATTTTGAAATTAATTATTGTTTTTACATTTCAATGTTGTTCGTTACTAAAGTAATCTAAGATTTTTTTTCGACAACTAATGAAATCATTTGAAATTGAATTGTGTACATCAAATAAATATTTTATTTATTTTTTACAGTTAAAATGCCCTATTCATTCATTAAAACCTAAGTGCTTAATTAGAGAATAGCTCAATATGACTGGTTGTTGAAAGATTTCAATTTGTTTTACATAAATATGTCTATTAATGATTTATGTAAGTAAAACTACATTACTTCTATACTTTAACCATCACTTATCATTCTTGCAGCAACAATTACACTGCTTGAAAATTCAGTTCAAGATTATTTCCATTTAAATTTTTTAATTGCACCATGATTAGATATGACTTTAAGAGTGGTTTTGATAATTTCTTAAAATTCTTATGTCAACTGGTTCCTGGAAGTAAAGTATTTGTTTTAGATTTCCTATAAGATTTCTGTTTTGAAAATTAAATGTACTGTTTTTACCAAAAAAAAAAAAAGGAGCATCTGCTCAATATATATTTTAATTTACAGCTTAAACCGTTTTAAACACTGCATTTTATTTAATATGCAATGCTTTTCAGGTAGGGCAAAGAAAGAAAACCATTATCATTGGTAACGTAAATCAGAGAAATTTGGTGAACTTAATCAGGGAAAAGTCAGGGAACTTTTTTTTCCAGTTCCTGTCGCCACCCTGTTATAGGTTTGCCACTGGCGACTGAAAAGCTACTTTGCGACTATTTCTGATTTTGTGCAACTCTGACTATGATAACTTTTTTTTGATGAAAAAGGATCCTAATACAACTATTTTTCAAATATAAGTTCCTTTTTGCAATTTTATGCAATTATTTTCTCTCCTACTTTTCAGTGGCTTTTCCTGATTAAAATGAAAAACTAGCTTTTCTTTTTTTTTAATTTGCCCCGTGGAACACTCAGCAAATTTAGTAGATTGAAGGAACTTATAATTATTTTTGTAACTTCGGCACTTCTTAACTTTTTATTCTGCATTACTTTTAGACTTTCCATTTCTAGAATAAATGCCAAAATGAACTACTAATGCGTTAGAAAACAATTTTTATTGCATTAAACATTTTTTTTTCAAGAAATTACTTCATTTTACGGTTGAAAACATTGTCTGTTTTGAGAATCAAAAATTTTTTTCATGAATATTTTAAGATCTCTACTGTTGAAATTGAATATTGATAATTTCCACTTCATATGCGTTATACTCTATGTTTTGGAAACATGTCAACTTTGCACACGAGCTTTATTGAAAATTGCATGCCATGATCGAAGTTTCAATTGGCATTTTCATTTTTTTTATTTTAATAGTTATTTTTAATTTTTTCAGCTTAATTTCTGTTGTTTTTAAATTATTATTTTCGTTACTTGTTTGGAAAGAAGACAAAACTTTAAACTCAAAGTTTTTCATTTTTTTTTTCAAAATGATTTTTGGTTGTGTAGTGCTCACCTCTCCTCAGTTTTTAACCTAATTCTGATGCCTGCTAACATTCAAGGAGAAGTAAAAATATAAGTTACTTTAAAAGAAGGAAAAACAACAGGAACAATGCTTATATTAAAAATTTCCGAAATGTTATCAGATTAAAACGATAAATAAATAAACCCCATTAAAATTGGATGAACAAGACACGAGCAGAAACTTAACCATACATGTTTGACAACAGCAAAATCCATTGCTATAGTATGCAATAGTTAAATAACACTTAGTTGTTGAAAGTTTTTTAGTACTATGTTTAAGTGTAGCTCGTTGCAGTATTTCTTCTAGTTGGAAAACTATCATATTGATTAATAAACCGCTTTTATAGTTAGCATAGCAGCAAAAGAGGAATTTTTCCTGCTCCAAAAGCTGGTGTCGCCGCCCCAAAGCGATAATAATAATTTCTTCCTTACTTTTAAAATGCCATTTCATTTATAACTGACTCGTCCGTTTTTCATTCGTTCGTTTCCGAAGTTCCGCTCAAAAGCATTTTCGCTAACACATTATCAATACCGCAAAGCTCTGTGTTGACATCCGTTGCCAGGGCGTCCGAACTCTTGACTTTTCCCGCCAGAAGGTCGCCTCGCCCGCCCCATCCTAGAATAGAAGGCTGCGGTGCGCTTGAGAACGGACGCCTTGGCAATGGCACATCCAGACATTGACCTGGAAGATCCCGGAGTTTGTAGGTGAACTCCCATGCCGTGGGTACACCTTAATAAAAATTTCTTGGCTGTTTCGTAATCTTCGAAGAGGAAGGAATGTCCTTAAACTTGCCAGCGAAATCAGGTGATGAGAACAGAAGATTTACTTTAGTGTGAAAACATTCCACTAACTTTCTTTAGATTTTTAAACCCATTCCCGTTCCGTTTTGACTTCAATTGCCTGACTAATGATTTCTCAAACGGTTCTTCATTGTTATGACGGCTAAGCATTTGGATTTGGGACTTGCCTGAATCGCATCGTGACTCATCTTGAACTTAGAAAATTTCTTCCTTTAATGTGTCAATTCTATGAAGTGAACACAGTGGGAGTTCTTGCATAAAGATTAATATCCCGGGCAAATTGATGGCTGAAGACGTGTCAGAGCATTCTACATATTCGTCTGAGTTCCCTCCAACCTCAACTCAAACGTTTCCCAGTCCTTCTACTGCTGAGAGTTTGGTGGTTCACGTCCACACGGAGGATTCTGCTCGAATGGAAGACTTCTTGAGTGAAACAGAGACGGACGGGGAGGACTTGAGACCACCTGTTATTTCGCGGTCACATTCGGCAGAGGGTTTGAGGGTCGTTGGGTCCTCTGAGGGAGACCTCCAGAGAAGAAACTCTAGTGGCGAGTGTTCCAGCCCCAGCTTATCCACTCCGAGGGATTCCCTAGCATCTTGGAGGGAGGACGACTTCTCTTTACTCTTGCAGGCGACAGCTGAACGCGTTATTTCTCGCCTCAAATCTCGTCAGAAAGACCTAAGTCCAAGTCCCGCTCACACCCTTACTTCCAGGAGGCCTTCCTTGGGTCCGCAGGCCCCTAGGAAGCTGCAACCAATCTTACGCCTCATCTGATGAGTGGGGCAAGATTACGATGGACAAACCAAGTCTCATTCCTAAATATGAAACTATGCGTTCAAAGAAAGAGGACAATTTGTTGCATGAAGTAGAACTAAGTGTGTACAGCTCAAATTGTAATGCAAACTACAAACATGAAACATGTGAAGGGATACGGGGAAGAATGATCATAGTCCATCATGCTCAAATTTCCCTCATTACGTTATTGAGCTTGAAATCTCGAATCGTTTCCAAGTTAGCCTCATTCTCCCCTGTTAAAACTCACTCGCTATGATGATACTTGCCTGAATAATATTTCTCTTGAATACTGTCTGTAATAATCTACGTGTTCCCATAGGTTAACCAAAGTTTTTTAGAAAAATGGACTTTGATCGTTCTTCCCCGTAGCCCTTCATGTGTTTTAGAGTTGAAGGGAACACCTTCTGACGTTGCGACAGAGCTACATGTCAAAATTTAACGCTGTTTTGCAATTTGTGGCTTGCTTTGTTTTACTTTACGCTGCAGTAATCAGTCATCTTCAATCAAGGACGAAGTGATCGATCAACTTTTATCGCCGTGTTATTGTGAAAAAAGAAAAAGAACGAAATGTGACAATTATATTGAAATTGGGTCAAGCTTCAAAGAAAAAAAAAAAAAAAAATGCGTTCGATTTCCATTATTTTTTCTTTGAAAGAAATCTCTGTTTGAAATTACTTAATTTTGAGTCAAAAACATGCTTACATTGCAAAAAAAGAAACCATCATTAAAAAAAAAAATATTTCAAGTAAAAAAGTTTGAGCTTGCCAAGTTTCTCAAATCAATCATTCTATTATATTCATGAACTGAATTTTAAACTACTGGTGTAATAGTTCAAGTATCGCAATAGCATGTTTAAAAAATTTGTATAATTCGTGCCGTTTCTTGACTCATGTGCTAGGTCTTATAAATGTCTGAGAAAATACAGCTTGATAAGACTAATTTGCAATGCCAATCACGAATAACTTAGCTTAAAGGAGTTTTTAAAGTGTTGAGAACTGGAGCAGTGTTATTGTCACAAATCTACATCTTTATTTAATCCCTCTTTTTTTTTTTTCAGAAGAAGTAGTTCCTTGAAAAGTTGAAAAACATGCATGCGTTTTTCATTATAAGCCTCATTGAGGTTATTCAATTGTGTTGCCATCTAAAAGACTATTTCCACTACTTATGTAGATTTCATTTACAAACGGGTTGATGATATACCTGATTATCATTTAAAATAAGTTTCTAAGTTGGTGTAACGCACCTATATAGGCCTAACGTTAAAATAATAGTAACTTAAAATAAGATACTGTTTGAAAATCCGAATTTTTTTGAAACATAATTATTTTGTAAACAGTGAAAGTATAGAAAATGTTGTTTTTAATTTTGACGAAGGATGTTAAATGCGTTAGCAGTGTAGATAAAAAAGTTTCTATTCCAGTATCGGTTGCTGAACAAGGGAGAGGGGGGGAGGACGTATTCAAGATACTGATTGATATCTTATATTTGATACAAAACCCATGAATTATATTCTATAAAATGTGTCTTCCTGTGTTTTTTTTTAATTTATCATGGGAAAAAGAAGGAACCAGATTTTGATTTTCAGAGAAATTGTTAAAAGTATCAACTGAGAGATTCAACTACAGTCTTAGAATTGCTCTGATAGAATTTTTAAACATTGACTTTCCTTGAGCCCGAATAAAAAGTTTAATTAATGTACAGTGGCTCCCAAAAGTGTTCGTACACCTACGACTTTCAATGAAATAGGCCCCTATGCATTTGTTAGAATTAATATTTCGGAATAGGTTTTTAATTATAAGATCTATGATCTATTTTTAACAAAACTACATGAAAATTTTTAATGTAGCATTGAAACTTATTTTTTTTTTAAATTAAAAAAACAAAAAATGCCGGAAATTTTATCTCACAAAAATCTTCGTACACTTTGAAAAAATGTCAAAAAATTAGTAAATAATCTAACTTTTTACAAAACTATTATTTAGTACAATATCATGTAGTATCAACAACTGCTTTTAAACGTCTGGGAATAGATTTCATTGTTTTTTCTTTCTTTTTTTATGTGATTCCTGAATAAGTGTTCAGCCGTACTTCCAGTCTTACTGTTTCTAGTTCGCTTTTCGTTTCAATGGTGTATTTTCGTAATCTAGCCACCAGATATCTCCAAATATGTTCCATTAAGTTTAAATCTGGCGATTGAAGAGATATTTCTAAGTTTAAGGAAAATTTTTGAGGCATTAAACGCAAACGTGTACTTCTTATCGTTATTTTGATAAAAAACAAAGTTGTTTCCGATTGCCAAATATTGAGCTAATACTTTAAAATTGCTTTTTGAAATATTTAAATGAACAGCATAATTCATTATTTCATCAAAAAATTCCAAATTTCCAAGTCCTGATGCTGTTATACACCCTCACACAAAAACACCTTCACCGTCCTGATTAACTGATCCAGCTAAGTTCTTAAGATTAAATTCTCATTTTTTCTTCGAATGACAATTATTCAACAATTTAACCCAAAATATTAAATTTATTTTCATCTATAAGTAAGACGTTGTTCCAAAACGTTTTGAGCTTATTTATCATTGATTTTACGACGGAAAGCGTAAGTTGACTGACGCACGAACAAGAAAATTTCTGCGGGAAGAGGTCCTCTTTAATCCGGCTAATCAGAGAACTTCGCGAACAATTTTAGGTGAAAATTAAACGTAAAATGTTTCATTCAATTCTGCAGAAACTTTTTCAGCGCTCAAATGTGTATTTTTCATAATTTTTTTAACTGTAAACCTCCGATCACGCTTTGTTAACTTTGCCAGTTGACCTTTTCTTACCTTGTTTTCGATTCAATTCTTGTCTTTAAAGCATTTTATCAAGCACTTCACTATGGAATGGTATAAATTAACTAATTTAGAGACATTTCAAACCAATTTGTGGCTACTGTGAGAGAAAAAAAATCAAATTTCGAATCGTGTTTGTTGTTTTCTACGCATACCTGCCATTTTAAAATAATAAGCAGAATATTAGGGAATAAATAAAAAATTAAAGGCAAATGACTTTACAGTGTCATTACAATGCAAAAAAAAAAAACATATGATAATTTTAATCATGAATTTATTCGAAAATGTTTCAGTGTACAATGACTTTTGTGGCGTATTTTTCTCTCTCTCATCGTTTTTTGACAAATTTCAAAAATAAAATTTGGCAATATTTTGAAAAAAACTACTGGGTTTTATTCAGAATGGCATAGGAATGGTGTGGAAAAAATACGACTTCATATCCGAATTCAGTTTTGCGTTACTTTGGTTTTACTACAAAATTTCAAGGTGTACTAACACTTTTAGGAGCCACTCCGTTTATCCACCCGTTATTTACCACCGTCCTATACAGGGTGCTCCGTTTTAATCTGCAAAAACCTACATTTTCGCAACCGTTAGTCCTAGATGTATACTTCCAATTGCAAAAATGATCAAAATCAGATGCAGAGTTCAGATATTGAAAGTTTGAAGTAAAAATAAAAATAAGTCGAAAAATACAAAATTTAACTTTTTATACGGGCCCCAGGTCCCCTAACTTATACTAAGGGAAACAATCTCCGTTGAAAAACAATTCCAACTCAAAAAGTTTGAAATTAGTACGACCAATATTCACCGAGATATGAAACGCAGTGTTTTGTGACTTACACCACTTTACACTCACCGTCAATAACACTTTTTGGGGGGAAATATAGCGGTTAACAAGTTTAAAATTGTATGTGCGCATAGAGTGTGGTTTCTCAAAATGTTCGCAGTGTGTTTTTGCGTATCACTGCATAGCATTTGCATGAATTTTTGAATAGGTTTGGTCGCACAAAAGTCAAGTTTTTTGGGTTAGAATAGTTTTCAATGGAGATTATTTCTCTAAGTATGAGTTAGGGGACCTAGGGCCCGTATGAATAATGGAATTTTGTATTTTTGACTCATTTTCATTTTTGCTTCAAACTTTCAATATCTTAACTCTGCATCTCATTTTGAACATTTTTGTAATTTGAAGTATGCATCTAGAACTAAGGATTGCGAAAATAGAGGTTTTGCAGGTTAAAACGGAACACCATATATATATATATATATATATATATATATATATATATATATATATATATATATATATATATATATGCATACATACTTACTTTATTTAGTCTCGAGTACTTCCATCCGTCATCATTTTCAGCTGTCATTTGTCTGTTGCTTACTCTTCAGAAGCAAATTTTTTTTCTGAACTGAAAAAGTGGTCCCTTGTAATTCAGAAACACGTGTATATACCATGTTTGAAATCTTGTGCTTTAATAACGTTGATTTTTTTTCATCATTTTTTTTTGTCGTGTGTTGAACATGTTATTCATTTTTTCGTGTCTGTTAAATTCAAAAGCAATAAACCAATTGATGGTTTCAATTGTTAAACTCAATTCAAACAACTGATGGTTTCAATTGTTAAAATCAATTCAAACGATGGTTTCAATTGTTAAAATCAATTCAAACAATTGATGGTTTCAGTTAAAATGCCTCGAAGTAAAAGTCGTACAAAGGTGAGACCAAGTGAGATAGGTTCCTCGTAAAGTTTCGAATATTTAGTAGGGTCTGGTGGGGTAAAGTGGTCATAAAATCGGAGGTTTTCAACATTGGTGGATAATAAATACAACAAATAATTTAAACACCTCAACTTTTTTTGTTGTTATTTTACATTGCATTATTAGAGAACACAGTACACTGAAGTTTAGAAAAAAAAATATTGATTTAATTAGTTTTATAACACTTTCTTTTCCCTTTGTATTTATGACCACTTTACCCCATGGGATGGGGGAAAGTGGTCATAGCATGGGGTAAAGTGGTCATAGTTAAAAATAAATGCAAAACCGTATTAAATAACCCTAATATTTGTATATTTCAGTTATTTTTATGGTAACAAGTATATGCACTAATATATGCGTGTATTCACGAGTATATACGTGTCGTGTAAACATGAGTAATCACGTTCATATATGAGTAGATACCGTGCATATCTGAGTATATACGTGTATAGTAGACGTATATACGCATATATGTACAAGTGTACATGTGGGTATATAACATAACTGTACATAAATGTATATACGGGTATACACGAGTTAATTCGTGGATTCATCCAGTGCGTGTTTGCACGTGTCTACTCACGTATATACACGTATATATGGAAGCACGAGTATATACGTATGTATACGTGTAAGCACAATTATATACCTGAAAAAACGTATATACGTACATTTATGTGTCCGTACATACTCGTCAACCAGTACATATATGTATTCACGAGTATATACGCTTACATACATGTATGCCTACAGAGTGAGTCCAAGCTCTTGAGCAAAAATCTAAGGGGTGTGAGAAGTGAGGATAAAAAGCAAAGAATAATAAGGAGTTTATGGTCGTTGACGCGCTACATGCACACAAAGCCAGAAACTGATGGATGCAAAACAGGTCACAAATTTTTTACACTAAGATGATTTTACTCAAAATTTAGTTTTTAAGAATATTTAGAGCACTTTTTAAAAGTTACGGCCCGTAGTAGTTCTAATACACGCATCGCAACAAAGGCGCAGCGACGGATGAAAGTTTTTCAAAAGTCTCGTTATTAAAACAGAGAGTGCTTTGTGATTGCGACGCATGCATTACAGCTGCAGGCCGCAAATTTCTTCAACCGCTTTAAAACCTTCTTACAACCCAAAATGTTGTGCAAAATTGTCTTAGTGTAACAAATTTGTGACCTGTTTCGCATCCATCAGTCTTTGGCTTTGCGTGCATGTAGCGCGTCAGCATTGTGTTTGTGACCATATGTTCCTTGGGATTCTTGCTTCTTATCCTCCCCTCTAACACCTGGTAAAAATTTTCCCAAGAGTTTAAACTCTGTTGTAAGTTTAAACAAGAGTTAAACTTACTTGTATGTCATATGCTTGTATGTAAGTATCTACTCGAGTACGTACGTGTATATACGTGTCTACCTGAGTATATAAGTGTTCGTATACATACGAGTAAAAGCAAGTATATACTTGCATAGTCGAATGTAAGTCTGCATAGATAAAAAATGCCCATATCGCAGATACCCATATACGTATTTATTGGTGCATTAATGTGAATACGTTTGTATACGTGTCTACACGAGTATATGCGTATGCATACGTATATACTCGTATATTTAACCCCATTTACGGAAAAAACAATACATATTAAGTGAAATTAATATTTAATTTATATCTGCCTTATACATAACTCTTAAGTGACATTAGAAGAACAATATTCGTTAAGCCTAATATTATGACCACTTTACCCCATCTTACTGAAATTGTTCTAAAAAATGATCTAAAATATATTCAGCTAACTGCTAATGAGTAAGCGATCTTAAGACATGTAGGAAGCTTCCTGTGCCGTCAATCTGTTCATAATTCTAACAGACAATATTTCCCAAAGAAGTTAAAAGAGGTGTTTAGATTTTTAAAATTTTCATATTTACACAAAATATTTTGTTTACCAAATAAAATTTTTCCAGGTTTGGAAATTTTGTATTAAAAATGTAGTTTCTAACTCCCCGAATCTAAAATAAAATTTTCACATTCATTCGAACATTTATTTCCAAGCTATAGTCATTTATTTGACGTATGACCACTTTACCCCATTGACCACTTTCCCCCACCAGACCCTACTCCGTTTGTGTGACTTTCCTAGAGGTGTAAAATTTCCGGAAATTTTGAACTGGTGGGAAAAAACCGGTTTTTTACCGTTTTTTTTCGGGAAAAATTGGAAAAAATGGAAAATTTGATTTCTTTTAATATAAAATATGGGTTTCTTAATAGCTCTATGTTTCTTGTAACATATGAAGGGTTAAGCATTAAAAAATATATGCGATCCACACATCTTATTTTTCTGCTTGACAGAAATACACATAAAGGTAAGATTAATTAGAAGAAAAAACCTTTTTGTTTTATAACTAAGTAGAGGGCTTTCATGGTCAAACCGAGAAATAAATCAAGTCGTCACTCAACCAATAATATTGGGTAATGTACACTGCTTGACAATTGCTAACGAACAAGTGATTTATGCAAATTTGTACCTCAACCACCTGGCCAATGGAAATGAATTCAAGTTTAGATGGCGTGGTAGATCAAAACTCGTTATCTGTATAAAAGACACTGCATACACGCTCAAAATTCGTATGTGAATTCACGCTGTTTGGTTTTTAACAAAAATAGTGCTATATGTTAAAAAAGGTTTTTCTCTGAAATTCTGTTTGGTTCTTGAAATACTTAAGAGTAAAATGTCAGCAAGACATCATTTGAGTATTTACGATCGTGGACGAGCGGTTGGACGCCTGGAAGCCGGACAAAGTGTCACCACTGTGGCTGCTGCAATGGGTGTATCAAAAAGTGCTATCTCCCGATTAAAGACGGCCGCTGAAGGTGGAAATGTTTTGCAAAAGCATGCCGGGGGTCGTGGTAGGAGCACCACACCTTCAGAGGATCGCTATGTAGTCCTCGTGGCAAAAATGGACAGAAATTTCACTCTTGGACAGATAGCTGCAAATCTAACAACCGCTACTGGTACGCATGTTTGTGCAAGAACCATCTCACGACGAGCAAATGAAGTCGGTTTGTATGCACGGAAGCCCGTACGTTGCATCCAAGTTCAACCACGCCATCGTCGAGAGAGATTACGCTGGTCTAAAGAACATGTTGGTGGGATCATCAAAATTGGTCTAGAGTGATGTTCTCTGAGGAATCTCGTTTCAGTGTGACAAGCAATTCTGGTCACCAACTACTGTGGAGAGAGCGTGGAACACGTTATGCACAAAAATTTGTTTGCGAAAGTGATCGGTACGGTCCAGGCGTCATGGTATGGGCAGGCATCATGCACAATGGCAGAACACAGTTTCACATTTTTGAATAAGAAAGCAATACGTCGCGAATGTACTGCAGAGATGTTATGCTGAACCACGTTCGTCTTTGGGGGCTTTCGGTCCAGATTTTCTCTTTACGGACGACGATACACGGCCACGCTGGAGCATTGAAGTGTCAGACACACTGCAAAGTGAAAACATTCTCCGTATGCAGTGGCCTGCTTACTTTCCCGACTTAAATCCCATTGAACTTGCCTGTGAGACTCTTGGCAGATGTGTTGCGCGAAGAACCGTCCCTCCCAGAACAGTACAAGAACACAAATCCGCATTGAGAGAGGAGTGGAGAAAACACCCCCCAAGCACTCCTCAATAATTAGTGGGGAGTATGGAAAACAGATGTAAATTGTGCATCAGTGTCCCTGGTAATCATACATCATATTAAGGTACTCATGTCTCCATCATTCTGACCTAGATCATTTTTTTGGTGTTGTATGAAAATCATCTAAGTAGGATTATTTTTTTATTTTTAAGTTTTTACTTCATTAATGCAGTAATATCTGTATTATTTTGTACTTATAATAAAGGCACATCCTCCCTACTAACTATATATTTCGTTCTGTTTCTTTAATCATTATCTATTCTTAACTATTCCAAAAAATGTAATTGTTCCTTAGCAATTGTCAAGCAGTGTATGTCTAATCATAACAATTACATTTTCTACTTTAGATTGCCTCTGAAACTTCTGAAACTTCTGATTTTCAAACATGATTGATGCTTTTTTTTTAAAGAAAAATAATCCAATGTTACTGTGTGAAAATGAAAGCTATTGAGTTTTGATTTTTTCCAATCCAGTCCAATTCAAAACTAAATTGGTTTTTCTTAAGCTGAACCAAAATTAAACTGGAGTTAAAGTTTATTAATACGGCCGTGCTAAGCACAATAGCAAAAGTAGTCATACCAGTCCTTTTGAACAAATTTGAGTTATTATAATCAAGTTGTTCTCTGTTTCGTATTTTACTTAATAAATAAAATGTTTTAGGGTCATTTGATCAAGAGCTATTGTTTTGAAAAATTCTTAAAAAAAAAAAAAAAAGACATCTGAATCAAATATATGGAAGAGTCACACTTTAAAATCTGCAAAGTCCCCTTTTTAGCTTAGCACGGCAGTATACAGGGTGCAGTAAAAAAAAATATCGGACAAAAATTGTATCATCAAATGGAAGAAAGGTTATTTCATTTTAATGAGTACCTAATTTATTTTTGTTTCTCACTTTATTAGGAAATAATTTACAACATATTACCTAGTTTATGTATTGTTTTTCGATTTTCTTAAAATTTTAAGCGAAATACCTGCTATTTTAAGTTGTTTAACCAAGTAAAACGACAGTTCCTTTGCTTGTTGTGCCTCGACAATCAGTATTTGAAACGGCATACCGTCTCAAGTGGCTTGGAAATGATAGTCGATATCCCGAAAGTGTACAAAAACGAACAGTGAACATTTCAGTTAATCGTCAGGTCATCCAAAAGTGAGTTCAATGAAATCCTCGGGTTTCCAAGAGAGCAGTCGTTTGTGGGAATTTTTGACCGATAAGTGCGACTAAGGGAAAAAACAGCTCAAACAGAAGTTTTGCAAGTTCCAAAAATTCAGGCATCGGGGGGCACGGCAGTGCCCCCGCCAAGTCGAGCGCGAAGCAAACACTGCCGTACCATCCTTTACTGGAACCATTTCGCCGCATTTTCAGGCCCCTATTTGAGAACCTTCTGATGAGACCAGAACGCAGAAATTTTTGTCATCAAGTAAGCTATAATTACATACTTAAAATCCGAAATTTCAAGTCTGTAGGTCATTTAGTTCCGAAGTTAAGCGAAAGCAAAATTTCGCATTTATGACACTCACTCACTCACTCATGATCATCAAAATAGAACTAGTACTTCCCATAAACTCAGAGAGGTGAAATTTGGTACAGAGTTAGGGTTTAATGGGCACATAAAGGGAAAACTATAAAAACTAGGATAATCGAAGATCTGGCTATTAGACCAAACTATTAGAGATCGACATACCGCCTTTACAAAAAATATTCAACTTGGTTGGCCGCTTCATTTGATGTCAAAACTCGAAAGTCTGAAGTATCTAATGAAGAACCCTCAGCTGGTCTCAGCTGTATTAGAGATATGGTAATGCCCCCTTCTACTATTGGTGCATAAAAAAATCGACTGTCATTGCAAAAGTCCAGCGTAGTGGGACACATCTTCTAATTTAATTTAGCCTAACTTTAGTCTACTCGAATATTACACAAATTAAATGTTTCTACAAAAAGAAGTGAAATCCCACCAAAAACATTCTGTAAAAAACTAGCCAAGTCTCGATGGAGCTGTTTGTTTATCTCTAAAAAGTAATGAAATCTACACAAAGTTATGACAAGTCGAAGGTTCCTTACTGCGATTTCTTTATTGTCATAGTTAATGTTGTGTGACTTGGCCGTTAAAGGGTACACAAGGGTACAAAACCAGGTGCTCCATGACACGATTGCACCAATCTGTCGCCAGAACCGCTACCCATTGACGATGGAAAATTGCCACTTGGAAAATGTGTAAAACAAAATTGACCTGTACCCACTAACGTATAAAGAATGTTTAATGGCCAAGTCACACAACATTAACTATGACAATAAAGAAATCGCAGTAAGGAACCTTCGACTTGTCATAACTTTGTCTAGATTTCATTACTTTTTAGAGATAAACAAACAGCTCCATCGAGACTTGGCTAGTTTTTTACAGAATGTTTTTGGTGGGATTCGTATGACTCGAAAGATGCCAGAAACGTTTGAGACGTGCCCGCAAGTCCACGCTGGAAGAGATAGAGTCTGGTGGGGTAAAGTGGTCATAAAATCGTAGGTTTTCAACTTTGTGTGTGGTGAATAATAAATACAATAAATTCTTTAAACACTTAAACTTTTTTTGTTTTTATTTTATATTGCATTATTAAAGAACACGGTACATTGAATTTTAGGAAAATAAATATTGATTTAAGTAGCGTTATAACACTTTATTTTCCATATGTATTTATGACCACTTTACCCCATGGGGTGGGGGAAAGTGGTCATAGCATGGGGTAAAGTGGTCATAGTTAAAAATAGTTGCAAAACCATTATAAACAACCCTAATATTTGTATATTTCGGTTATTTTTATAGTTACAAGTATATGCACAAGCATGTGTGTGTATACACGAGTATATACGTGTCGTGTAAACATTAGCAAACATATGTGAGTAGATACATGTATGCATCAGATACATGCATGCACGTGCCTACTTAAGTGTATACGTGCATACTCGAGTATATAAGCATGTATACGTGATTACCTACAGGAGTGTATAAGTGTCTACACGAGTATATACGTGTCACGTGTATGTACGGGTATATACGCGTGTAAACGAACATCATATGAGTGTATGCACTTGTACCTCGAGTATATACGTGCATACTAGGGCTCGACCGATGACATTTTTTGGCCGATGGGCCGATGCCGATTGTTCAAAGATGGTCGATGGCCGATTGTTTTCCTCCAAATGGCCGATGGCCGATGGCAAAAAAAAAATAACAGAAATTAATTGATAAGAATTGTCAAGGATTTAAAGGATCATTGATTCATTTCACTTTACTTCCTTTCTACGAATAAGGAATTGTAATCACAAAAGAAAAAAAAAACAAGAAAAAATCAGATTTCGACCTAAATTTTTATTTTACTATCATCCAATTTAAACTTCACAAGTTTTTTCGGCACATCTGTACATGCATATGTACCTAGGAACATATAGATGACCGAAATATCTATTTTGAACGCCTCCTTAGTTAATTATCGCAAATTCTCTTGTGATGGCTTCATGCGCGTAAACTTGCGTCACTCAAAAACGTTATGAAATAGTAAGTTGAAAACTCATACGTACGTAGTATCATCTAAAAGTTCGAGGACAAGTTGTTTAAAACCTTACCCTGAATAGTTCACATTACCGAAGTACATCTATTTACAAAATACTCACCTTGAACGACTATGCATTTCTGCCAACGTTGATGTGACAAACAAATAACATAACGTTTCGTCGGACTTAGTTCCGTGCGACTTTTACCTGTTCCCAGCAAAGAAAAAAAAACATTTGCATGGATGCCGCTTTCTTCCGTCAGGAGAAGATAAAGCTGCATCACAGAAGGTAGCGAAAAATGGCTTCCAGGAGTGTTTCCAAGAGTTATATGAAAACTGGCAGAAGTACATAGTCTCTCAAGGTGCCCTTTTGAAGGTGGATGTGCTTAGGTAATGTGAACTATTTTGGGTAAGGTTTTATACAGCTTGTCCCCCGAACTTTTGGATCGTACTACGTACAATCTGTATAGGGTGTAGTTATGCTTCTCCTTTTTTGACTGCTGTTATGATGGAAGAGAAAGAACAACAGCAAAAATAAATAAATAAATAAAATAAAATAAAAATAAAGGAAGAAAAACAAAGAGACTGTTTAATAACCAATTGACTTTTTTTTTTTAAATTGAACATATAACTAAGATTTCAGTAATATTGTAAAGATGTATGGATTTAGGTACACTAAATATCGTTAAAAAACTTTAAATTATGTTGTTTAATCATTCAAAAAAAAAAAAAAAAGAATAAAACCATGAAGCCGTCAACAAATTACGCAATTAAAGTGGGAAGATTGCACGTAGACATTTTTTAGTCATCAAATTAAACAAAGAAGGGAACAGATAAATTACAATATTAAATCATAATAGGAATATTTTTATACTTATTTAAAATTTATGAAAGGAAAAGTTTGCATTTTTCATAAAAGCTAAAACCGTGACATAAATTTTGCGAAAAAAAAAGAAATAGCCATGAAAAGAGCGAGGTTCTTAAAACGCAGCCACAATAAACAAACTCAATATTTACATCAAGTTAATAACTGAATACATATACTACTTGATCTGAGGTTTTCACTCGTAATATTGAACAATTTGATTGTTTAATCTTTTATGAAGCACTACAAACAAATTCAAATTAAATTTTGAAATTTAACAATAATTTTTTGAAATTTAAAAAATTGCTTAATAGAAAATCCTTGAAACTTTTCTATAACATATTATTAAAAATATGATGAAAACGAAAATAACTTATTCATTTATTTTATATATATATATATATATATATATATATATATATATATATATATATATATATATATATATATATATATATATATATATATATATATATATATATATATATATATAAATAGTTACTTACAACAGAAAAAAAAATCGATCGCTATTAATGACGCAAAAAAGATGGCGCATTACGAAATATAGGTGAAACAAGTATAAGAAATACGCAAAATGATATTTCTTGACCAAAATAAATATCGCTAAATATTTGAGAAGTGCTTGAAACGATAGGGTGGGTTAGGGTGGGGTCACCCTCAGTCCCTTTGGTTTCCGAATTATGTTCCCATTCAAAACGTCTTTAATCCATTTCTGACAACAATAGATAAAGCTTTAAAAAAAAAAATCTCTAATTTTATGAATGGTGTTAGTTTTAAACAACTCAGAAGTACAACTGGAGTTTAATCTCGGAAATTGTTCGATTTGGAGGAGGGGCACGCAAGTGTTCTCGGAAATACAAAAAATAATCGTAAAAAATAGAGTTCAAAATAATCAAACATTGAGCAGAAAAACCCTTTTAAAACTTGCACCCGAGTTTGTTTTGACTAGCAGTGGCGGATTTAAAATATAGCAAAAGTTGCAATTGCGCGAGAGGTCCCATAACCATAGGTTAACCGTAGGAATTACAAAAATGCTTATGATAAATGTTTTACAACTTCTGTGCTATGGAAATAAGGCCCCAAAATGTATTTCGACGGTCCTCAAACTTGTAGCTCCGCCGAAACAATACAGAAAAGACTGTGATTCATATTACAAATATCGAAAAATTAAAAATTACCGTCGTTTCAACTGGAATCTAACAAAATGAAACAAGACTGGTTTCGCCATCTCATATTTGTTTCCATGGTCTCCAATCGGCAATATATCACCGAATGATCGTCAGTCTGAGACGCTATATTAGTTTTGCATTGAAATAAGTAATTAATAGCCACAAAAAATGAGTAAATAGGCTTTTTAGAACACCCGATCGAAAACAAAAAGTGTAGTGCACAACTGGAACGTACGCACACCCCGCATGCGAAAATTTAGTCTTCTACAGTTTGCCATTTTTGAGTTATGAATTATGAGAGATACATACGTACATCCAGCCGCAAGAAACAACGCAACAATTAACTTATTTGGTACCTGAATGCTGTATAAAAAAACTCTTTCAGGGGTGACTAAAATCGAATTTCATACTGAAATTTAAGTAAACAATTTTATATGAAAACAACAACTCCCTTTACTTTGTATTAAAAAGTAAAACAACAAAGGTCCTTCTTTTTTCGAAAACATCGGCCAATTCCATCGGCTTTTCGATGTTTTTTAAGGCCGATGGGCCGATGTTTCCTGCAAGTTAGCATCGGCCGCCGATGCCGATTCCGATGGCTAAATTGTTGAACCATCGGCGCCGATGCATCGGCCTGTCGAGTCCTAGTGCATACATGAGTATATATACGTGTACAGTAGACGTATACACGTATATATAAGTTTACATGCACACATATACGGGTATACACGAGTTAATTCGTGGATACATCCAGTGCGTGTTTGGTACATGTCTACTCACATTGTGAAGCACGAGTATATGTATTTATGCGTTCAAACACGATTATATACCTGTATAGACGTATATATGTAAATTTACGTGTATATACCAGTATATGTATGTATACACGAGTATACTAGCTTATATACATGTGTGTCTACAGAGTGAATCCAATGAGAAGCAAAGAATTATAAGGAACTTACGTTCGCTGACGCACTACATGCACAGAAAGTCAGAAACTGATGGATGCAAAACAAATCACAAATTTGTTACACAAAGGTGATTTCACCCAAGATTTTAGTTAATTAAGAAATATTTAGAGCAGTTGTTAAAAGTTACGGTCTGTAGTAGCTCTAATACAAGCATCGCAACAAAGGCGCAGCGGCTGATGAAAGTTTTTCAAAAGTCTCGTTATTGCAACTGAGCGTGCTTTGTGATTGCGACCCACATGTATCACAAGTGCAGGCCGCCAATTTCATCAATCGCTTTAAAATTTTCTTGAGACCTGAAATGTTGTGTAAAATTGTCTTTGTGCAATAAATTTTTGATGTGTTTTTCATCCATCAGTTTCTGGCTTTACGTGCATGTAGCGCGTCGGTATTGTGTTTGTGACCATATGTTCCTTATGATTCCTTCTTCTTATCCTCCCCTCTAACACCTTTCGATAATTTGCCCATAAGTTTAAACTCACCCTGCATACTTGTATATCATATGCTTGTATGTAAGTGTCTACTTGAGTACGTATGCGTATATACGTGTCTATCTGAGTATATAAGTGTTTATATATACGAGTATAAGCGAGTATATACGTGTATAGTCGAATGTATGTCTGTATAGATTAAAAATACTTGTAGATACCCATATACGTATTTATTAGTGCATTTATGTGAATACGTCTATATACGTGCCTACACGAGTATATGCGTATGCATACGCATATACTCGTATATTTAACCCCATTTACTGTAAAAACAATACATATTAAGTGAAATTAATACTTAATTTATATCTGCCTTATATTTAATGGTTAAGTGACATTAGAAGAACAATACTTGTTAAGCCTAATATTATGACCACTTTACCCCATCTTACTTAAATTGTTCTAAAAAATTATCTAAAACAGATTCCGCTAACTGCTAATGAGTAAGCGTTTTTGAGACATGTAGGAAGCTTCCTATGCAGTCAATCTGTTCATAATTCTAATAAACAAAATTTCCCAAGGAAGTTAAAAGAGGTGTTTAGATTTAAAAACTTTTCATATTCACACAAAATATTTTTTTTTTTACCAAATAAAATTTTCCCAGTTGTAAAATTTTGTACTCAAAATAGTTTTTAACTGCCCTACTCTACAATAAAATTTTCACATTCATTTGATCATTTATTTCCAACATATAGCCATTTATCTGACGAATGACCACTTTACTCCATTGACCACTTTCCCCCACCAGACCCTACCTTTCACTGATTTACCGTTCAACCTGTTCATATCCCCAGAACCATAGGATTTGGTCTGTAGACACCATAGACTCCCATATAGGGGGAAAGGGGTGTGCTCAAGCCCCCCCTTTGGAAATGAGAACTTCCTTTCTTTTAATACTTTTTTCTTTGTAAAAATGTAAAAACATTTTTTTCTCGAGCCATTAATGAATAAGTTATCAAAAATGTTAAATTTTATTAACTCTAATCTGTACTAAAGTCGGTTTCAATGGGGAAAATATCAGAGCCCCCCCCCCTTAAAATATTGCGACTAGCTACAAAAAATCTAAGTAGGTAGAGGAAAAAGGCCGGTTTCGCTGCAGCAGGCGGAGTTGCGGAGGGACCTCCGCCTGTGACCTCCGCCTCTGACCTTGGATAACACCGCCTCCCATGGCCGCCGCGAGGGTTTTCGCGCGCCCACGTTTTTGGACTTCGTCGTTTTTTACTTTAGGGAATGGCAACACTTTGTAGAAGATTAGGAGGTTTTTTACTTTTAGGGAATAGGAACACTTTGTAGAAGATTAGGAGGTTTTTTACTTTTCGGATGGCAACATTTGTTGCTATGTTTTAACCAGGGAGGTAGTTTTAACTTTTTGGATGACAACTTTTAAGAATGTTCGTGGCGCCATCTATTGAGAGGTTGATTTTTTTTTCGTACTTAGAATATTTCTGCGAATTTAATTATTTTTATTTTTACAGAGTGTCGGGAATCGAACACCTAAGCTTTGAGTTAGCAAAAACGTATGCTAACCACTATGCTGTATTTTCCATTACTCTTTCAGTCTTAATGTGAATCTGTACCATGACAACGAATATTACAATTAAATTAATTTTAAAACCATCAGTTAATTCACTCTTTAGTACTAATCATGGCATATCATTAACTGAATTTCAGCACATATTTTGAAACTATCATCATTATTATTATTTTTCATAATAACAAAGTTTTTCACTTAAGTAAAGATTTATTTAAATACAACCCATTCGAGATTTTAGATTTATTTCAATGCTTTGTGGACTTGAAATATATTTTAAACTTTGATTTCCTTTTTTTTTTCATGCATTTCAAACTTTATCATTTTTTTTTACAACATTGATTCTTTGCATGAATTTCAAAACTTGCAATCAATTTATTCTTAGCATTAATTAACACTTATCATTAACAAATTTTCACGGAATTTTTTTAAAATCATCTTAAATTTATTTTTTTTCTTTTTTACTTTTATACAACAAAATATTTTTTCTAACTTGTTAAATTTTCGAAGAAATAATTTTCTTAACTAATTTTTTTTTCTTTGTCAAATTTACAAAATAATTTTTCTAACTAGTAAAAGTTTCGAAGAAATAATTTTCTTAACTAATTTTTTTTTTACTTTCATACAACAAAATATTTTTTCTAACTTGTTAAAATTTCGAAGAAATAATTTTCTTAACTATTTTTTTCTTACTCGTAATTTTTTTTTATTACGAATAAAAATGAAATATTTTTTTTTTTTACTTTCATACAACAAAATATTTTTTCTTACTTGTTAAATTTTCGAAAAATAATTAACTTAAACATTCTTTCATACATTTTGTACTTAAACTTTTTTTCCCCATCACTATTCACTTTGATTATTTTTTCACAATTTTTAGACGGTCTATTTTCGGGTATTTCAAACTTCGATTATTTTCGAACATATTAAGAGCCATTGTCTGCAAGGATCAGGCAGGTTTGTCGTTTTTCAAGATTTTTTTCTTTTTTCTTAAACTATATCATTTTTTTCCCCGACTTAGATTTTTTTAATGCATTTTTGGACTAGAAATATTTTTCACATTCATACATTAAGGTATTCGATTATTTTTTTTTCCTAATTAGGTCTTAGACTATTTTAAAGCTCTTTTGCTTATTTTTGGCAATTTTTAGACTTAGTTTATTTTTATACCTTTTGATCATTAAATATTTTTGCATCTTCTATTTATTTACAAGTATACTCAACTTTATCATTTTTCCCGACTTTAAATATCTTCGTTCATTTAGGAGTTCGATTGTTTTTATACATATTTTTACAACTTGAAATATTTTTCGAACTTTGATTTATTCATGCATTTCGAACTTTACCATTTTTACAACTTAGATTATTTGCACTCCTTTCGAACTTCATAGTTTTTCTGACTTAGTTTATTTTCAATTATTTCGAAGTTTATCATTCTTTCATACATTTTGAACTTTAACGTTTTTTTCCCCTGTCATTTAGCACTTTGATTATTTTTTTCACTATTTTAGCGTTTTTCAATTATTTTCAGTCTTTAACTATTTTCTTACTTTTTAGTCTTTCACTAATTTCAACTATTTCAGACTTAGATTATTTTTTCGCGATTTCAATTTTTTTAGTATATTTTAGAGTTTGATAATTTACTTGCTTGTTTTTACTTTATCGTTTTCTTTTCCGATATTTTTAAACTTAGAAAATTTTCACAATCAGTGAAAGGAATCGAACCCTCAAATTTTTCGAAACATTATCAGGTCTTCAATTTTTATCCAACCAATTTAATTTAAAAACTTGCAATTAATTTACTCTTAGTAGTAATTAATACTTATCATTAACTAATTTTCACGGATTTAAAAAAATCAACATTATTAATTTTTTCCAGTAAGCAAATTTTGCACTCAAGTTACATTTCATCACTACATATGCTTTTCAAGAGTTTCATTTAATTTACCACATTTTATTTAATCAACTCTAATAATTATTTTTTGATTAGTATTTAATTTAGTCATTTTATCGCATAGTATTTTACTTTATTTTATTTTATTTTTTTTTCATACAAGCACTCTCTCTCTCTCTAAAACAAAATTTTCACGAAGTAGATTCACTTTGACTATTTCATTTTCCCCAATAATATTTTATTTTACTTTACCATACTTTACTACTTTACTTACCGCGTTTTACTATTTATCATTCATTTACCAAAGTGATGAAAAATGTTCCCGCTATTATATTCAAAACACATGACGTTCAATATAGTTATTTTCGAAGACGAGAGTTTACAGCTTTTCCAAAATATTACTTTATGTTACGACAGGAGGTAAATTATTTTCCAAAAGTGTTGGCAACCTTAATTTGCATTAGTTTTTCTCATTCGTTCTTTCCTTCTTGCAACAAGATCGCGTCAGCAGAATATGCAAATTGCCGGTAGCATTTAAGCTCCCGGCACTTTCCTTCACTCTCTTCCCTTTCAATTTCAACCCAAGTCAGACTTGGTTGTTTCTTTCGGCAGCTCAGTTGAGTCTGTCCGTTTTTGCCGATAGCTTCGGCTTACTACTCTTGCCATGACTATCATAGCTCAATATGTTTAACATGTCATTGTATATACCATAGCCATAATAAACAAGTTACTTTTTAAATTTTGCTCTTCTTGGTGTTGCACAAGATAAATATGTTTTTTCAAGAAGTATCATACGTCCTGGTTGAGTTTCCACTTAAAGTTAATAAGCTGAGCACTTTTAAAAGCTCACAGTTTAACAAATCGGTTATGGGCCGTTTGCCCAACCTGACGAGATGGTATTTGTAAATTCTTAAAAATTTTTTCAACATCGAACGTGATACAGAAGTCTATCAGACGGCGGGCCAGATAAATTTTTTTTCCTCAACATGGAAATTAAGTAGGGAAAATTATTCCACATGGCTAAACGATATGAAATCCTTGTTAATGAGGAAAAATTGCTGGAGATTAGTTACCGAAGTTGAAAAAGAGCCAGGTAAAAATTCACCGGAAACTTCAGACTTTTGTAAACGCAGAGACAAAGCATATAGTTTAATCTATTTGCACATATCTGATGAATACAAGAATTTGATAAATCAGATTGAAGATCCTTAGAAGAAATTAGAACAACATTTCCGACCAGACTCTCGTGCACGAATTAATGATTTAACAGACCAGTTTTTCAATTGTCACATTGAGTTAGGTGAAGAGGTTGACACCTATGCAAGTCGACTTAAAACTCTTATCAAACAGTTAGAGGATTTGGGAAAACCTATCCCGTCATATTATCAGTCTTTCCAGTTGATTCGTTACTTGCCTGCTGAATTTAGGCAGATTGTACAGTCAATTTATAGATGGAAAGAAGATGAATTTACGTTTGATAAAATTTTGGCCGAATTACTTGCTGAAGACTCTCGTTTAAAATTAGTGCAAAAGGACTCTGAGTCATCGGCTATAGCTTTTCAAACTTCCATTAAAGCGGGACAGAAAAATAAAATAAAATGTAGTTTTTGCGGGAAATGCGGCCATACGAAAGCGAACATGAAAAAATTATTTAAGATGATTTTTAAAATCCGTGAAAATTTCTTAATGATAAGTGTTTATTAATGCTAAGAGTAAATTGATTGTAAGTTTTGAAATTCATTTCAGTAGAAGTTATTTTTCGGTGAGTCTATTTTTAAAATTTATAGGATTGTAGACATGAAGTTTTGATACTCGACTTATAATTTTAACATTTCTTGGGTTCTTTATTGATGTTTAAACTTTTTATGTGATGTGTTTTATTTTACCATAGGTAAAAATAATTAAATAAAACTGAAATTTATAAATTGTAATGAAAATTCTGTTAATGAAATTTGTTGTTTGTAAAGTATTATTTTGGAAAAGCTGTAAACTCTCGTCTTCGAAAATAACTATATTGAACATGATGTGTTTTGAATATAATAGAGGGAACATTTTTCGTCACTTTGGTAAATGAATGATAAATAGTAAAACGCGGTAAGTAAAATAGTAAAGTATGGTAAAGTAAAATGAAATATTATTGGGAAAATGAAATAGTCAAAGTGAATCTACTTCGTGAAAATTTTGTTTTAGAGAGAGAGAGAGTGCTTGTATGAAAAATAAATAAATAAATAAAGTAAAATACTATGCGATAATCAAAAAATAATTATTAGAGTTGATTAAATAAAATGTGATAAATTAAATGAAACTCTTGAAAAGCATATGTATTGATGAAATGTAACTTGAGTGCAAAATTTGCTTACTGGAAAAAAATTAATTAAGTTGATTTTTTAAAATCCGTGAAAATTTGTTAATGATAAATGTTAATTATTACTAAGAGTAAATTGATTGCACGTTTTTAAATTAAATTGGTTGGATGAAAATTGAAGACCTGATAATGTTTCGAAAAATTTGAGGGTTCGATTCCTGTCACTAATTGTGAAAAATTTCTAAGTTTAAAAATGTCAGAAAAAAACGATAAAGTAAAAACAAGCGAGAAAATTATCAAACTCTAAAATATACTAAAAAAATTGAAATTGCGAAAAAATAATCTAAGTCAGAAATGGTTGAAATTAGTTAAAGACTAAAAAGTAAGAAAATAGTTAAAGACTGAAAATAATTGAAAAACGCTAAAATAGTGAAAAAAATAATCAAAGTGCTGAATAACAGGGAAAAAAACGTTAAAGTTCAAAATGTATGAAAGAATGATAAACTTCGAAATAATTGAAAATAAACTAAGTCAGAAAAACTATGAAGTTCGAAAGGAGTGCAAATAATCTAAGTTGTAAAAATGGCAAAGTTCGAAATGCATGAATAAATCAAAGTTCGAAAAATATTTCAAGTGTAAAAAAATATGTATGAAAACAATCGAACTCCTAAATGAACGAAGATATTTAAAGTCGGGAAAAATGATGAAGTTGAGTATACTTGTAAATAAATAGAAGATGCAAAAATATTTAATGATCAAAAGGTATAAAAATAAACTAAGTCTAAAAATCGCCAAAAATAAGCAAAAGAGCTTTACAATAGTCTAAGACCTAATTAGAAAAAAAAAATAATCGAAATCCTAAATGTATGAATGTGAAAAATATTTCTAGTCCAAAAATGCATTAAAAAAATCTAAGTCGGGAAAAAAATGATATAGTTTAAGAAAAAAGAGAAAAATCTTGAAAAACGACTAAGTTTAAGAGCCATTGTCTGAAAGAATCAGGCAGTTTAGGACATTTGTGATTGTTGACATTTTTGATTTTCTTTATTTTCACATATGTTGTTCCTTATCATGAATGCAATGTAAATCCACAATATGAGTTTTGTCTGACTTACCGTTTTTGAGAAATTAAATTTATAAATTTAGGGGGCGTGGCACATTTTTGCGCACTTTTCAAAATTGCAGATTTTAAAATTCTTGTTGCTTTAAGTGCCCTTATAATGACATGGATTTTTAAATTCCATATTACTATATGGTCTTGTTAGATACTATTACAGCTGTCAAATCGGTGTCACTACGAGGGCGACGCCCACAAAGTCCGTTTAAAAATGACTGAAAATGAAAATCTTTACTATATTCAAGCCCAATTTTCTCAAAGCGCCTTCATGATAACACCAACGTTTTTACATAAATTTCTAGCTACACTTGCATACATCAAAAATATGTAATAAAATTGGTGTCACTATAGGGGCGCCATAAGATATTGGAACTTTTATTTGATAAATTTCACCAAAACGCAAATTTTAAAATCTAACTACCACTCTCGCCCTCATAGCAGAGATCTGAAACTAATTAAGTTTGATAATCAACATGTTCGTCTAACTTTTCAATTAAAAAAATCGGTGTCACTCCTATTACTTTCGGAAATATAATCGTTCAAAATTAGTATGTTATGGTGTTATTTAAAGAAAGACATTTCAAATTCGAATGGCTTTTTGCACCGCTTGTTTTAAACTTTATTATAAAATTACAGTAGTGACGCCTAAAATAATGCTTTTCTAATGTTTTTTTTATTAAAAAAAACTTTATAAAAAGCATTAGAAACACAGTAAATCGATATAGGTACAGATGGACGTATTGTGTAATGGGCATTATAGGCTAAAATAGTCATACTAATCTTCATATTTTTACAACTATACTAATTTTTTGTCTGTTATTTATATTAAGAATGCAACTATTCATTTTTACCTAAATTAAATAAACATAAAGTCTTGTATAGTTATGAACATAATGTATTATATAGCGAGCATTCAGAATCTGAAATATAATTTGAGGATGACGTAGATTAAAACAAAGAAAATGGAAAGCATCAAATCAACCAGTTTCAGAAAGACGGTCCTCTCTTATTGAAATCTGGTAATTTTGTAGCACTAAAGGATGGGAAAACATGGTATCCCGGAGAAATAGTAGAAGTTGACCATTTGCACTTAAAGGTCAAATGCATGGCAAGAAGGGTTGGAATAAATAAATTTGTTTTTCCGGAAAACAAGGCGAGTATATTGGTATGATAATCTAGCTATATCAAAACGAGCATTTTCTGTTCAAGATAAAGACGCCCTTACTGCCCATAGCTGTTTATGTTAAAAGTTACACTTCTTTGTAACAAAACAAAAACTATCTGGATGTAAAAAGATTAAAATAAAAAAAAAAAAATAAACAAATAAAATAAATTTTAAAATAAATGGAAATAAATGGAAAAATAAATAAACAAATGGAAAAAAAAAACCTGCCACAACATACTAATTTCGAATGATTATATTTCCTAAAGTAGTAGGAGTGACACCAATTTTATTAGGCCTAATGTTAGACAAACATGTTGGTCATCAAATTTAATTAGTTTCAGATCTCTGCTATGAGGGGACTAGTTGTAGTTAGATTAGCAAATAGTCAACTTCTACTTTTTCTCCGGGATACCATGTTTTCCCAAGCTTTAGTGCTACAAAATTACCAGATTTCAATAAGAGATGACCGTCTTTCTGAAGCTGGTTAATTTGATTTTTTATGTCTTCTTTGTCTACGTCATCCTCAAATTTTGTTTCAGATTCTGAATATTTGCTATGTAATGCATTATGATCATAACTATGCAATTCATTATGTTAATTTAGTTTAGATAAAAATAAATAGTTGCATTTTTAATATAAATAACAGATAAAAATTAGTATGATTGAAAAAATTATGAATATTACTATGACTATTTCAGCCTATAATGCACATTACACAATACGTCCATCTGTACCTATATCGATTTACTGTGTTTCTAATGCTTTTTAAAAAGCTTTTTTACAAAAAGTATTAGAAACACATTATTTTAGGTGTCACTACTGTAATTTTATAATAAAGTTTAAAACAAACGGTGCAAAAAGCCATTCAAATTTGAAAAGTCTTTCTTTAAATAACGCCATAACATACTAATTTCGAATGATTATATTTCTGAAAGTAATAGGAGTGACACCGATTTTTTTAGTTGAAATGTTAGACAGACATGTTGGTTATCAAACTTAATTAGTTTCAGATCTCTGCTATGAGGGCGAGAGTGGTGGTTAGATTTTAAACAATTGCGTTTTTGTGAAATTTATAAAATAAAAGTTCCAATATCTTCTGGCGCTCTTATAGTGACACCAATTTTATTACATATTTTTGATGTATGCAAGTGTAGCTAGAAATGGATGTAAAAACGTTGGTGTCATCATGAAAGCGATTTGAGAAAATTGGCCTTGAATACATTAAAAATTTCATTTTCGGTCATTTTTAAACGGACTTTGTGAGCGTCGCCCTCGTAGTGACACCGATTTGACAGCTGTAATAGTATCTAACATGACCACATAATGATATGGAATTTAAAAATCCATGTCATTATAAAGACGCTTGAAGCAACAAGAACTTTAAAATCTGTAAATTTGAAAAACGCGCAAAAATGTGCCACGCCCCCTAAATTTAAAAATTTAATTTCCCACAAACGGTAAGTCATAGAAAGCTCATTTTTTTTATTTACATTACATTCATGATAAGGAACAACATATGCAAAAATAAAGAAAATTAAAAATGTCAACAATCACAACCTGCCTGATCCTTACAGGCAATGGCTCTTAATAGTTCGAAAATAATCGAAGTTTGAAATACCCGAAAATAGACCGTCTAAAAATTGTGAAAAAATAATCAAAGTGCATAGTGATGGGGAAAAGAAGTTTAAGTACAAAATGTATGAAAGAATGTTTAAGTTAGTTATTTCTTCGAAAATTTAACAAGTAAGAAAAAATATTTTGTTGTATGAAAGTAAAAAAAAAAAATTGATTTCATTTTTATTCGTAATAAAAAAAAATTACGAGTAAGAAAAAAATACTTAAGAAAATTATTTCTTCGAAATTTTAACAAGTTAGAAAAAATATTTTGTTGCATGAAAGTAAAAAAAAAAAATTGGTTAAGAAAATTATTTCTTCCAAATTTTTACAAGTTAAAAAAATTATTTTGTAAATTTGACAAAGATAAAAAATTTAGTTAAGAAAATTATTTCTTCGAAAATTTAACAAGTTAGAAAAAATATTTCGTTGTATAAAAGTAAAAAAGAAAAAAAAAATATTTAAGATGATTTTAAAAAAATCCGTGAAAATTTGTTAATGATAAGTGTTAATTAATGCTAAGAGTAAATTGATTGCAAGTTTTGAAATTCATGCAAAGAATCAATGTTGTAAAAAAAAATGATAAAGTTTGAAATGCATGAAAAAAAAAAGAAAATCAAAGTTTAAAATATATTTCAAGTCCACAAATCATTGAAATAAATCTAAAATCTCGAATGGGTTGTATTTAAATAAATATTTACTTAAGTGAAAAACTTTGTTATTATGGAAAATAATAATAATGATGATAGTTTCAAAATATGTGCTGAAATTCAGTTAATGATATGCCATGATTAGTACTAAAGAGTGAATTAACTGATGGTTTTAAAATTAATTTAATTGTAATATTCGTTGTCATGGTACAGATTCACATTAAGACTGAAAGAGTAATGGAAAATACAGCATAGTGGTTAGCATACGTTTTTGCTAACTCAAAGCTTGGGTGTTCGATTCCCGACACTCTGTAAAAATAAAAATAATTAAATTCGCAGAAATATTCTAAGTCCGGAAAAAAAATCAACCTCTCAATAGATGGCGCCACGAACATTCTTAAAAGTTGTCATCCAAAAAGTTAAAACATAGCAACAAGTGTTGCCATCCGAAAAGTAAAAAACCTCCTAATCTTCTACAAAGTGTTGCCATTCCCTAAAAGTAAAAAACGACAAAGTCCAAAAACGTGGGCGCGCGAAAACCCTCGCGGCGGCCCTGGGAGGCGGTGTTATCCAAGGTCAGAGGCGGAGGTCACAGGTGGAGGTCAGAGGCGGAGGTCCCTCCGCACCTCCGCCTGCTGCAGCGAAATCGGCCTTTTCCCCCTACTGACGTAAAATGAATCAAAAAGTGAACCAAAAGGACATTTTAGAAGTTATTGTACTTCTGTGGGCCTAAGAGCACTTCAGCATTGTAGAGACTGGACATTTTCCTTTAACTCCACACCGATTCATATGGCCAAGAAGACAAGAGTGGTGCAAGGCGCTTTGTTTTTGACATGATATCATCTTTTGAGTGGACGCTCTACTCGTTCGACATCAATCCCATTTATTACACTGTATGGCCTATTTTAGAGTCAAAGGTTTACCCTAAACTACACATAAAATTGAACTCTCTAAACCAATTGCTTTATAGGGAACAGGATTGATAAAAGAACTTGCTGCCCTTGAATGAAAATTTCAATAAGCAGTTGCATCTCTGTATTACTGCAAAAGGCTGCTAGTTTGAAACCAATTAAATTTAATGATTGCTAAAGGTCTTCTCATATTATTATTTTTTGTGTTTTGTTAGTTTATTTATTTTCAATAAAGTTTCTTCGAAAATTGCTTGTCCGAGTTTTTTTTTTTTTTTTTTGCCGCAACCTGTACATTTGGTTCGCAGTCAGCAGAAACATAGTTTTCTGATTAAAGTTATGCTTGTTTGTTTTATGAAGAAGGAAAATAAATTCTTCACTAAGGTTATTGGTTTGAGCTTTTTTGTAAAAAGTATTATTGAACATTTTTTGATCTATATGCAGAATGTATTGTCATACAACAACTTGCATTACCGTTAGAGAGTATTTTAACAGAAAACAGGAGGGAAGAGGAAATTGCATCCGAATTTAAGCTTGAGAAATTTCTAATCACTTTTTGCTGAAAATTTCAATTAAAACCCTGAAAAGATGAAAAATTCTTTTTTTTTTTTTCAGTTTTTCCGAAGTGAAAATTTATTCATTCGGAAAAAAAACGGTTTTTTTTCCGTTTTTTTCGGAAATTTTCCGGTTTTTTCCGACTGTTTTCATCTCTAGACCTTTCCCTAAACAGTGGTTCTCGAGGATATGAGGTTTCAGACAGATAGACGTGCACATATTTTAGTAGACTAGCCGCCTCGGCTTTACCGCGTACGGAGTGTCATACGACCGTTAGTGTGCACTTGGGCGCCTCGTTTTGCACTTTTTTTCCGGAACGAAATGTAATACCTTCTTTAAATGGCCAAACTCCATGGACATTGCATATATAAAACCTTTTTTGAATCAAATAATATCTTCTGTGGGAAGAATATGGCATCAAAATTTCAAAATTTTGAGCAAAAACTCTATAATGTTCTCCAATTTTTAATACAGTAAAAAGGTCACATTTTTGTTTTGAAAAATGACAACTGTGAAGAAATGTTATAGTCAAACCTTAAAAGGTCTGTTAATTAATCTTGGAGAGATCAAAAAAGCATCCTTTGGTTCTTGAAATGGAGCGTAAATTCAGTACAATAAGGCAATTTTGTAGATTTTCGATATAAAAATTTTCATTTCTTTCATGTGTGGATAAGAGTGTAATCTGATCATATTTCACTGCAGCTTGATATTCTCTATCCTCGAATATATATATATATATACTAAAGCACACTGTGCCCTTCGGGTAGGTATTTCGTTCCGCACTTCGCCACGCCTTCTCGAACGCAGAGTTCCATTTTACGCGGGTGTGATTGGTACGCAATCCACGAGCTTCTAAAGGAGACAACCAGACAACCTTAACTTGGTTGAGCATTTTAATGTGCAAAAAATTCTGTGTCCTTTATATCACTTACTTCACTTGTCTGTTGTCATTTTTGTTATTCTTACATTTTAAAAACCGCTGCTTTTACAACAAAATGCTAGGATCCGAATATATCTTGTGTCGAATACAGCGGAATAGAATCATCGGACACCACGTGACGAGGGAGGAGTCAAGTGCCTTCTTGTGAAAAACGGACAATAACTGATCCTTTGACGTTTGAACATAAAATCTCTTCGTAGTTGACATCATTTGAAGTAAAAACATGACCTTTTTACTGCATTTAAAATTGAAGAATGCTTGTTCAGACTTTTGAAATTTTGATTCCATACTTCTCACAGAAGCTATTATTTAATTCGGAAAAGATTTTATATCTGTAATTTCCATCGCGGTTTAAAAATAGCTAAAGGAATTTAACTGGTTCCACTTCAGGTTTTTTCGGGTGTTTGAATGGAAAGTGGTAGGGGAAGGTCGTGTATCTTGGGCAGTTTTTTTTTCCAACATTAATTTTTAGCATGTTAACGCAATGTAAAACAAATGGTTTTTGATTCTATGGGGTTTCCTGCTTGTTAGCTTTCTATTTATTTTTGACATTTTGAAAATTTTTGATTAGGTGATTTTTGGTGATTTTTTTAAAGTGATTTTCTGCCCAAAGTACAATTAAGGGTTGTACCTTGAGCGCCCTTGATTGCACCTTGGGCAACAAACCAGTCAATCACTTTTTGTAATTTTACCTCATATTGCAGATACTAAAAAGTTATCCCATCAAAAGTAATGTTAAATTGGATCTCAGTTCGTTTGTAGGCCAGCGGCTAGGGTTAACATCTGCAACTCCACTCTACAAACGTCTTCAAGCGAATGCCATGTAGAAGCATTTTTCTTCTTTCGTAAAAATTTCCCAGTTGTTTGGTCGTTGTGATTAGCTTCAACCACCTAGCCCCCATGAAATTTGGGTACGTTTTCCGTCAAGAAAGATACTAGAATCCATTTGCCAATACTTTCTGCTTGATTATAGTCAAATCCCACTCTCGCTTAATCACATCCTGTGAGTCTGTGTTTCCTGATCTTCTGCTATCAATTTCATAAGATAGTCTTCCATCTGGACATCCTCTTGTTCACTAGATGAACTCCACTTATCATTTTCTTCTTCTGAACTTTCCTCTTTAATTTTTCTTTGATCTCTTCTTGTCATATTTGAGCGTTTTCTTCGCTACTTGGTCATTTTTTTTTCTTCTTCAAACTGCATATTCTGGCTTGTGAAGCTTTCAAATCATTTTTTCGGGTGCATCAGTAAGGATTTTTGAATTCCGCAGTCTTCCTTGTTTCTTTTCCCGCTTGTACCTTGATTGTACCTTGTTCATCCACTTACCCACATGTTTTAGGTGCCCAAGGTACAAGACAAGCAAAATGCATGATCAAGGTACACGAAAGTGACTTTCAAAATAGTTTTTAAAAAACACCAAAATGTTGTTAACAAAGCAGAAAATCTGATAGCACATGTTGAAGCGCACATTTCAAAAAATCGAAATAATCAAGCAATGAATTTTGAAGAAAATTATACCTCATTAAAAAACACAGGTGATTGGGGGAGAAAAATTTATTTTCTACCACTTGTCTGTTATATTAATATACAAAACTGGAACTAACTTGGGGAAATTGTACCCAAAGAGGTAAAACGAGATTTTCCGAGGGTTAAAGATAAGTACAAGGATTATTGTTGGGTCACAAATCAATAAATAAATAAATAAAAGCGTGTCAATATAGTTGGTAGTCATTAGTGATTCGTAATAAAAAGTTAGTAAATAGGAAAGTTTTAGTTTTTTGATAATAAACTTGGAACTAGACTTACGATGAACATTGGCTGAAGAACTACCAGCCCCCAACTCTCTTATTAACTGCTTCTAATTTTAATAACTGTCCAAGAAACAGATGTTTTCTTTGTCTGAAAGATTAAAATTCAATATAAGTTATTCATTTTTCGTAACTTCAAAAAAAAGAAAGGATAAATTTTTTGGTATATTTGTTTAAATATTTCTCATTTTATGGGTAATAGCCTTGAAAAGGTTCGGAACCACCAATTTATTTATTGCAAACGGCAAATCCCTTCGCATCTTATTGACTTTTGTTTACTGTCAATTTGCTCAAGTTTACACACTATCAAAAAGACGCTATTTTATACCATTCATCAATGATGTATTATAATCATTGATGGTTATAATCATCATGACTATTTTATTTGCAGGCAATAAAACTTTTCGCATCCTATTGTTTTTTTTTTCTTTTGAATTTTTCAGATGATCCAAGAAAGCACTTCTTTCGGTACACCCTGTAATGTTTCTTTTTCTTTTTGAGCAATCACGAGTTGCTTATTAGACTCTCATGACCACATTGAACGTTTCTTTGGTTTTTCATATTAACATGACAACGAGAGTTGAATTACATACTAGTAACACATACTAGTACTTATTTAAAATAAAATTATGGTTTTTTACATCAACGACTTATTGATCCGCGGACAGATAGAGCTTTTGATTTTTTTTTTAAATCGTGGACTGGTGATGATTTTTTTTCTTCTTCTTCTTTTCCTTTCTTTCTTTCTTTTTTGATTTTGCAAAAAGAAAAAAAAGTGATTTATTTTAACAAACCGTCGAGGTTTTTCCTTTTTTCTCTTTTCTTTTTGCTTTCTTTCCTTCTTTCTTTAAAAAAAAAAAAAACTTTCTACTTGGAGAACGTTAAACACTTGTGAAATTTTTAATACACGAATTAAAAAATATGGGAATAAAACTTAGTGTTAAAGAATTGTTACAAAAAAAAAAAATACGCTGTGAATAAGATAAGTAATTACTGTAATATAAAAGGTACATAAGTAATAAATATTGATGAGAAATCATAGAAAACTACGAAGATTACTCACAAAATCCACGTAAAAGATTTTGTATGAGATTATTATTAAACGGTTTTCTTTCCTTTTTTTTTTCTTTTTTTTTTTTTTGAGTAAGGATATTTTTTTAGCTTGGACGAGCAAAAATCTCTAAGGAACGGTAGGGTAACGACCACAGTAATTGGCACTTTAACAGTTTGTCCTTAAACTTACCTCTGTTTTCATTACTTAGAAAAAAATATTCACTTGTAAATATTTTTGTATCAAAGAATGCACATTTGTGCATCTATTTAGTTCGCTAAAACCAAAATTATTTTAATTGACATTTTTATAAAAATATATGTATAAAAAGCTACCAAAATCACTAGTAATTGGCACCTGATACCCTAGTGTATGACACCTTGTGATTCAGTAATTGGCACATGTTAATAGAACAGGAAAATCACTTTATTTTTCACTTTTAGATTACATACAAAGTTTATCATCATAAGAAACATAATTAATGTTAATTTAAAGTTGGTAATTTTACATTAATTAATGTTAAAGCTAAGTTAAAGTAATCATGACGTTGAAAAAGTATTTTAGCGAAATAAAAATAAATGTGGAGTGTTGTATGGAAAAAAATATCGAGATTATTGCTGTTTCATTAGTTGGTTTAGCAGTTTTGATTTTACGAATTATAGCTATTTCCACAGAAAAAGGAACATTAACCCGATGATTCTAAGGGACCATAAAAAATGAAAGAATTCTTTACTGCCGCAATATCTGACTGATGGCTAAACATATTTGTTTTTTATTTCTTCTCTTAAAAATTTAACAGTATATTCTGCAGGATTTAAATCAATAGTAGAACCCATTTAACATAGTTGCTGCAAAAGTATTAGAAACCAAACTAGTGACATATTGCACAACACATTAGTGTTTATAGGCACATGTGCCAATTACTGGAGACTATCAAAACTGAAGCATCACTAAATGGCATCCATCATTACTTCAAAAATTCAAAAAGGGACAGAAATATACTTCTACCCACTCAAAGTAACACCTTTCAATTAAACAAAACTTTTGACAACGAAAATTTAAAATATAATTTAAGTCAGATTTTAATGGATTGATGCGCATGCTTTCCTTAAGCCAGAGAAGAAGCTTTTGCAATAAAAATTGCTGATTTGACACAAGTCACAATTTTTTCTCTTTCCTGTGCACTGCTACCGTTTAGTGCCATGATTTGAAGTTGTAAATTTTAAAATAAATGTACGTTCAGTTGGTATATAGTTTTCTACTTTTAGAAATTGGATGCGAATTTTATTTTAGGACATTTTTGTTAGAAGTTCCAACTACTGGTGACCTGCCAATTACGGACGGTGTTACCTTAACTATAATATAAATTGATGTTTATGTTTGAGGAAAATTTGAGTAACACTCAATATTTTAATTAACAGTGTGCTGCAAAAAAGGATTGTTAACTTTTCCGTAATGTAAGTGTAGGGTAAAATAGCCATATTTCGTCCCGGTTCCCAATTGCGTCCCCCTCACTTTGTATGGTCTAACGCTAGGTATATCGCCGCCGATGATCTTTTTTTACTGGTTGCGATCAAGAAAATTAGGATCTGGTGGGGTAAAGTGGTCGAAAAATCCATATTTTTCAACATCCGTAACATAAATAATGAATACAAAAATTTATTTTAAAACTTCAAATGTTTTTCGTTGTTATTTCACATTACCTTAATAAAAAACACATTCCACTGAATTTTTGGAAGAAAAAAAATATGATTTAACTATCTTTGTGGTAGTTTCTTTTTCATATGTGTTAATGATCTGGGGTGGGGTAGATTGGTCATAGTTAAAAAAAAAAAATGATGTAAAACCATCATAAATAACCATAATTTTTTCAATACTCAACACACCTAAGTCTTTTGAAAAAATTAACTTCATTTAAAGAAATTACAAATTTTTTATGGTCAACTTGAACCACCTTTGATTCACCAAGAATTTTAATAATTTTTAAGTCCTGGTTTCATCAATATCATCAGAGAAGGTGTGAAAATAATTTCCAACATTTTATTTTTTAGGAATATATTGAAGGTACCCAGACAACCACAATTGTCCCTTAGACATCCAAAAAGGTCCATGACATATCCAAATATCCATTGGATTTGCCACACAGCTTATGGATATCCATATCTGGTTATGTCTATGGATATGTATTTCTGATATATCTTCAAGACATCCAAACGGTTACATGTTTTGGATGTGGATATTCGGATAGCTTATGGATATCCAGATTTTGGATATGGATTTTCGCAAGTCGTCTAGCTTTCCAGATTTCTACATGTTTTAGATATAGATATTTGGATAACTTGTGGATGGCTGTTCAATAACCTGAATGTTTAAAAAAATATCCATCTAAGTCTCATTTATGGATATCTGCTAGATATTTGACTTTTGGATATTACTTGATTTGTTTATATTCAGGTCTCTGCGGCAAAATTCTTTTAATTTAAAGTTTTGTTGATGTGAGGTGAGTTTTTTTTTAAATTCATTTCTTTTTAAAAGTGTGCTGAACTGAGAAAACTAACACTTCTTCTAAACTTCATTGTTTATCAACAAAATCGCGATCGCGATACGGCGTGAGTTTGGTGGATAACAATTTTGTACTGGATACCTTTCTTTGCTGTAACTACATTAATTAATGTAGATGTTCTTTTCTTAGATAAGTGTTTCAGATGCTGCTGATTTTTTGTGTTTTTCAAATTTTAGAACATTTGTTGGTCAGCAAAAGGTAAATGTTCGTATGTTGCCTACCGCTTTTCCGTTTGATTTGAATGTCGGCCATTGCTACTTTGTTTGCTGTTTTAAAAATTTAGTAGAGTATTAAACTGTTTTGACGTTTTTATTTTCTTTATTGGTATGTTTCTTTGTTTCTAAATGTATTTTTTTTTAACTCGATAATTTTTTCACTAATGAAGAGTTAAGTTCACAGGTACCCTAACTTTGATTTCTGTTCGTGTATGTTCGATCTGCATTTCTTCCACAACGTTAACGTTTCATTTTATTAAATATAAAAATCTATCTTGCTAGGTTATTAACTTAGATTTCTTTGCATGTGTTGTGTTACTTTGCTGAAAGAATTAAAACTCTAAAGTTGTTTTGTGGAAATGTTTAAGGCTTATTTTCTAGAAATTTTTATGTTTATGAATGTTCAGTTTAACCATTCAGTTGAAGCATGCATTCCCCCAAAACATCTATCCAGCTTGTTAATTTTTTCAATTGCACATTGCTTGAATATGTGTTTGCATTATAAAGATAAAGATTGCATTTTAGTCTTTCCCCTTGTTGTTGGATGGCACAAAAAGGCCCAATGTTGGGTTTATTATTTGCATTCATGTTTTAGCACCTCATCGTTTACATTATCAAGATGTGCACTACTATTAATATTATTTCTCCCTAAAAGCTATGAAATCTCAATATGCTGGAATTTTGGTTTTACCAATGTATTCCAAGTGTCTCACTTACTCCTCCTTAATAATAAGCATTTTTTGGCATGATTTTTTTTTCAATTTCCCGATTGTTTTATTTAAATTCAAATGATATTATATTTGCTTGAAAACTCAGCCCACTGTTGACTAAAAAGTGGTTGCGTTTACAAATGCCAGGTTAATGAGAATGCATATGTAAAGTTTTTCTCCCAGGTGTTTTTGTCCTGCCAGAATGTAGATGAGTTTTCTGGATTTGATGGGGTTATTAAGTATCAAGTTTTTTGGAAATCTACCATATTAAAATTAGCGTTATGTTTTATAAGTCTCTGAATGCTGTAAATTTTGCAACAATTAAATATGAATCCAAGTTAGCCAACTATTACTCATAAAAGTCTGCCTTCAAAATTCACATTGTATGTATTTGATGTGTAGTTTTCACTAGTACCGTACCAAGTAACTCTTAGTTCGAGTTCAGAGTATCAACCTTGTTGACATACACTTTACCGAGCACTTAGAATGACACTAATACTCATAATACAATATACAAATTATTCTTTTTCAAATATTTCATTATTTTATAGTATGAAAGAGAAAATAGAGAATGAGAAACATCCGGAGTTTACATTAACATTTAACAGCGACTACCTAATAAAATTGACATAGTTTCTTTTTTATGTTCCTTCTCTGTCAAGCCAGTTTTTTTTTTTAAATTGCAGTATTCTGTGTTTGTCAAGTATGTAAATATATAATTCATAAATTGTTATGAAAAACAAGATAGCAAATATTTATTTCTTTATTTTAGCAGAAGAAAAAAACCAAGCAGAAAAATTACTGAGAAAAACATTCAGGAGGAACTATTTTAATTAAATGTAGTTTCTCTTTTATGTTTGTTCTCTGTGTTTTCGACATCTTTTAAAATTATATCCTTTAACGCTCAAACATATAAGGTAAGTATATCTTATAATTTAATAATTCCAAATGTGAAAACACATGCTTTATGCAGCATCAGTCCATTATTTTTGCAATTTTCTCATTTTTTGAATTAAAAAGTTTTCTTGGCTGTTTTTCAGAACAAAAATTAGAAAAAGGAGATGTTTAATTCAAATATTTTGGAACAGTTTGGACTTTTTGGTGAAAGGGTCTTCACGCTAGTTACATCTGCAATTGTGGTTTTGGCTGCAATTTTCTTGAGTATTGTATACTTGACTGCAAGCTTACTTGACGATGGAGAAATAAGATGAGATCAAATGAAGGAAATAGTTCATTGCGTCTTTTCCGATATTCGGGTGAAATTATACTCTACCGTTTAAAAATCAGATTTGTTCGTTAAACCCATGCATACTACCTTTTTTTGGTTTTACCTTTTTTAGTCATAATTTCTGTCAATCTTTAAATATTTTCAATTTTACGAGCAAAGCAGCGAGCAACATTAAAACCATTTGAATCAAACACGCCAGCCAGTAGCAGCTCATACACAGGTGGTGATCTCGTCTTATTCGTGAAGCAGGTAAGGTGAGGAAGCTAATAAGTGTGACGTTTTATCTGTTAACTCGGTTTTTCTTCTGTGTGTGGTGATGATGTCACTGTCCACTTAAGTTGCAGACAAGTATAGTTCCAAATGTCATGATGTTATTGTAATTGAAATTCTAAATTTTTGCATTAAATTCTAAGTATTTTTTCCTGCTGTAATATGTATTAACAAAGTTCCAGATTGCATTGCCAAAATAAGTACTTTTATAAATTGGTTTTCTCCCAGTATTAATCAAAATTAGGGCAACAGGTTCTGCCATGAAAGTTGTGGTTAAAAATTAGTTGCGGCACATCAAAACCTGACTAGATAAAATCAAATAAATAAATAATAATAATAAACCTGAATTTTTGACATCTTGAATTAAAATGAAGCTTTTTGCAATCATGAGTGTGCATGTGCTGGTACGTGTGTTTTTGTGTAGGTATGTGTATATGTAAAGATATGCGAATGTTTGAAGGCGTGTGTATGTGTAAAGACGTGTGTATGTTTGAAGGCGTGTGTGTAAGATACAGAAGCAACCGCACAGCAGGAGCGGATTCTGGTGGTCAGTGCTGCTGATGGAGACCGTGCTTGCTGGAGAAGCAGGACCTGAGCCAGTCAACAGTGGTGCTCCCGAGGCTCCTTTCCAAAAATCAAAGGACTAACATCATTCACCGGTGAAGTGAAAACAAGAAGCAATTCGTGATTGCTGAAAACAAACATAGATGTTTTGTCCCTGTCAAATTTTCATGCATTTGTGATGTTTCGTTTGTATGCATTTTTTAAAATGTTAGTCAATAAAAATATTTTGCATTAATTGTGATGACATTAAAGCTTTTTTTACTACGTAGAATTTAGTTTTAAAAAGTAGAGATTGCTGTGTGTAACTCATGTAAAGGAAGGAGCATATAAAGGTAGGTCATTTTGCCTAAGAATATCAACATTTTATTGAAGTTCAGTTTTCAGATTTGAAATTCGACATCTTTTAAGAGATATGAAACAAAATAAATTTTTTCATATTTGTCTATTATTTTTTTTTAGATTATACATGCATTAATCACAATGCATCATAATATTTTAGTGTGATAGTTAATTTTTTTTGAACACTTATCAAATAAACTAAACTTTATTAAGTATTATGCATTGTGTGAAATCCTTTTACTTATAAATTATATTTGAGACACGAGTTTCTAATAATATATTAGTAGATGTAAAATTTCAAATTGGTTGCAAATAAAGTGAAGTGCTAGCTGAATAAAAATATTTTTTTGTGTGTGTATGGGGGGGGGGAGGTTGCATATTCATTAGTAAAGCTACTTTAGATTACCAAGTATAATTTAAAAGATTTAATCAAATACAATTAATGACATAAGGTTTATAAAATGTATAAAATTGCAGTAAGGAGGTTATTGCTTAGAATTAGCAATTATGATTTTATCAAAATAAAGTAAAATATAAGTGCACATTTTAAATTTGACATTAGTCAAAGAAATTGATGTAGTTATTTTTATTTTTTGATCAAACTACTATAAAGTGTATTAAACCTATAGCATTTAATATCTGAGTAAATATAGGTTGCATTTTTAATATTAAAAATGTTAAATTTTTCTTAAGTAAATATTTTAAATGAGTAGTAGTGAAAATATATAAATTTTAATAATCTCTGTTTTTTTTTAATGATTTAGTATTTAAAATTTTAAGGATGCATTTTATGTCCAGATTTATTTTGCTTATAGGCTTAGTATACAAAGTAAACAACATGGATATTCTAGATATCTATAAACTATCTAAATAGCTATCTCCCATGGCTATCTAATCCACGTAATTAACATAAAACGGATATCTCGTGGATATCTATCGCAAATCCATAACAACCATTGGAGATCATATCATATCCAAGAGAGATCCAAATATCCAGACCTCCCTGGGATGTCTTTAAAGTGCAACCTTTCTGACTTCTGGTGGATATGGACTTGGATATGTAGACCAGGCATGGATATCTAGTGGATTTGGTGATGTCTACTTGCTTTATCCAATGGATCTCTTATAGATGGCTTTTGGATTTGGTTGGTTGTCTGGGTAGCTTCTGAATAGAGTGTCTAAATTACCTAAATTATATAGTAAGAAAATATTACACCCAAAGAGAGTTCTGAGAAAACGTTACTTTTATGAAAAAAAAAAAAAGAGGGAAGAACTGTTTAATTTTTATTTAATTATACAATGTATATGAAACACTTCTATCTCTAATTTTCCACTTTCTACCGAACTTTAACGGGTTTTTTGGGAGGGAACATAAATTATTCTACCGGAATAAATTTGACACTGTGGTTGCAGAAGAAATGCAAAGAATTTTCCGTATACTATAGGGTTCCTTAATTCAATTGATATATATCACATCTAACCCTTCTTTTACTTAATCCAGTTTACTTTAAAAACTGTAAATGTTTGATAAAATAATATTTAAACTGCTATCTGTCATATAAATAATGATTAAGTGATTTCAGATGAAGATATATGTTAAGACTAACCTATGACTACTTTACCCTATCTTACTTCTGAAATATTACATACTAGTGGCACCCGCACGGCTTTGCCTGTAGAAGAAAATTAAAAGGTCTTTTGGTTCGCCTGTATATTTACAAATAATGTATGATGAATTTCTCGCCAATTGACTTGTCCATGTTACGGTTGTTCCACGTTATGATAACTTGGTAATTTACTCGTCCATCTTATGATAATTTTGCTCGGGAAAATGTTCTAAAAATTGGAATAGAAAAAGAACAAAATCGAATTTCAAAAAATCGCTTCGAGGTGCACACCCCCATGCTACAAAATAATTCTGTGCTAAATTTCATGAAAATCGGCCGAACGGTCTAGGCGCTATGCGTGTCACAGAGATCCTCACAGACAGATCCAGACGGAGAGACTTTCAGCTTTATTATTAGTAAAGATAAAGAAAATGAATCCAGCTTAGCTGTTAATGCAAACGTGTTCTGGAGGGAAGCAGCTTGCACAATCAATCTGATAAAAATTCTAATAAACAAAAATTTACAAAAAAGTTTTAAAAAACTTTCAAATTTTAAAATATTTCACAAAAAAAAGACTTTTTTTTATGAAATAAAGTATTGCCAGAGTTAAAATTTTATTGATCAAAACTTAATTCCTAATTCTTGAAATCTAAAATGGAAAAATTACCTTCATTTTTTCATTTATTCCAAATATACAGTCTTTTATTTGATATATCGTCACCTCAGAGCAACAGTAAGATATCTCGTCCCAGAAATAACACTAAGATATCTTACTGTTGCTCTGAGGCGACGATATGACCACTTTACCCCATTGACCACTTTCCCCCACCAGACTCTACTTATTTGTGGAAGTTTCAAACGTCTGGTGCGTTACCTTGCCGCTTGGGAGCACTTTTATTCTGCTTTTTAAAAACTGGAATTATCGTAACACTCTTTGTAAATGCTCTTTTTAGTTTATCAAATTGTATTTTTTTTTTTTTTTTTTTGACATTATTTGTTTAGCGTAAGTTGTAAATGAATAACCTGATCGCCTTGCTAATGTTAAATTCACTTCACGTACAGCAGGCGGAAGCTTGCTCTGCGCATTGCAGAAAACATAATTTTAATTTAAGACGTCAAAATTCGAATGAGTACCAGAGGCTGGATGTCTGTATGTATATATATATATATATATATATATATATATATATATATATATATATATATATAATATAAATATTAAGAGTTTGTTTGTTTGAACGTACTAATCTCAGGAACTACTGGTTCGAATTGAGAAATTCTTTTTGTGTTGAACAGTCCATTTATGAAGGAAGGTAAAAGGCTTTTTTTTCTAATCAGATTGACTGAAATATTTTTAATTGCAAATCAAATGTTTAATTAAGTCTAGTTCTATGAATTCCGAATAGATTGCTGGGTAAGTTAACTCACAATGAGGGCGCTGGCCGACAGTGTCCATAGATGCGAGGAATCATGCCGCGCGGCTCAGTCGCTACGCTATTGTGGGACTGTTGTGGTCAGCGAACTGATTTTTGAATGCGTTTTTTTTTCGATATTCAGGTACATAATTTGATTTTGTAGGATTTTCTTATTGGGTTTTGTTTTCCTTTATTTATTCAACGTCTGTTTTTGTTCTCATAGTTGAAGATAGTTCCTAATCTAAGTAAATGATTTGATTGTCGTACTATTCAACTGTGATTGTTCTTTATAAAGTTTTTATTATAGTATTGCTTATTTGGCGGAACAGTTTAAATTGCAGAAAAAAAAACCCCCCGCTTCTCTAGCTAAAGGACAAGGTTACGGTAGCGTGGTTGCTTGGCGTGTTAAACGATAAACTATACAGTTGAAGGATTATTTTGAGTTTTAAAGCTACTGTTAATCTTTTTATGTGTTTTGGCGAATAGTTTTAAATTCCAAAGAGACTAATAGGTTTTTTGAAAAGGTGTGCACGCATTTTAATTGTAGAAAAATAATCATTATCACATCAGAAGGGGGGGGGACTTTCTCTTTATTAAACTTTAAATTCTTAGCACGGGCATTGCCGTGCGGGTACTGCTAGTACACTATATCACCAAAAGTGTTGGGACACTTTCAAAAATTCACATTTTTAAGAATTTCTCACGAAATAAAACCCTACTGTTTTGTAACTTTTGTCACATCAAGTGTATCTCCCTTGGAGTGACAAAATATATTGGGTATGTATATATTGGATATCTCCTGGAGGCAGGGGCGGCATTTCAACATTTCATTTGGGGGGTTGAGTTTTTTAAACATGAATTTTCTCAATACGAAATAAAATACCAGTACAATTTTTTTAAAGTAAGGTCATTAAAGAAATTCAAATTTTAATTTCCACACTTTTAATTTATTTTATTGCAAACTATAACAGAAAAGATCTTGATACTACCGTTTCTAATGTAAATTTTTAATGTACGATTTTTGGAATCCAGAAGAAAAGGAAATCTTGGTACTATATTCCGTTAATATCCAGTGGCATGCTCTTGGCAGTATAACCACACACACACACACACACAAAAAAAAAAAAAAAAACCTGTGACCCTCTTTCTCCAATCAACTCTAATTTGAATTCTGAAACTTTGAATTCAAATTACGTTTTTCGCAATCACGAGTTGCGACAGGACCCTACTCATTAGAGTTATTGTTTCTAGAAATGGCTTCTCCCCCCCAAGCATGTCCCTCCTCCTGGGTGGTTATGTGTGTATAGTTGTGTGTGTGTAGGCTTAAGTGTGTGACGTAGGCCTGTGTATGTGAGTAAAGACGCACGCGTGTAGGCGAGGGTGTATGAGCATGCGTGTGTAGGACATGGACGCCACCACCCAGCAGAAGTGGATTCCGGGGGACAGTGCTCAGGACCAGAGCAGCCGTGCCGCCGCCGCCGCCGCGCCGGTGGGCGGCGGTGCTGCTGGTCCAAGCTGAAAAAGGAACCGTAACGTCAAGGACTGTCAAATGAGAACAATAAGCAATCGTGATTGCTCAAAAAATCTCTAACCTACTGAGACACGAAAATGATCTTTCACATTTAGCTGAGTTGATTGAAATCAGTGAAAAATAATTGAAGCTACAAAGTTATGTTAGAAAACGCATCTTAAAAATTTTTCTCTTAAAAAAACCCACGCAAGTTTAAAATTTGTATTCTAGTCTTCATTCTTCATCATTGAAGTACACTGACTCTTCACAAAACAATTCTTTTTGCTTCGTTCAACAACTTTTACATGTAACTGAAACATTTTATTTATCTTGTTCAATAACCTGCACATATAATATTAAACTTAGATTTATCACTAAATCTTGTGTTAATTTCATTAGAAACTGAATGAATCTATTTTTTGATACAAAATGTTAAGCCAATCATATGACTTTGCATCATCATGTGGATTTTTGTCACTTTTTTAAATATATTTTTTTAATGGGTCCAATAATTCCAAATTAACAAGAAGCTCTTAATAGGAGCTCAATCAAGAGTTCTAGCTTTAACTTTTGAAGACCATTTTGTACCTCTCAGTTAAAGAGCACCTTGCAAAAGTATTTGTTGATGCACGAATTCTTTTCAAAAATAGCGTGTCTTTTGTAAGAAGTTTCCACGAAAGTATACTTACAAGCAGGAGCGGACTGGCTGAGTTTGGCCCAGTCGGCAAAAGAATGTTTTGGCCCATTTCTGTAAATGAAAAAAGTTAAAGAGTGCCGGATCTCATTATTCCCAGGTCGAGCAAAGACATTAAACTACCGCTAGTCACTAGTTCCTACTTTCCTTTAAATTTTTAAACCTAGTTTTAAATTTCTAAAAAAAAAAAAGAAATTGTGAAACATTAAATGAAGCTGACACATTTTATATGCCTTGAAGACGGATACTAATGGTTACAAGTCTTAAAAGGCATTTTTATGCTTCTGTACTGACAACATAGGAAGGACCTGAGAAAAGGGAGGAATCAGGTAAATTCCCCCGGAAATTTTTTGAAATTGGTTGATCCACATAGGCTTAAGAAGTAAAGAATCGAGAGAAGGGTTCTAGAGAGAGAGAGTTCCCTTCCAAGCGATATTTTCAAAATAAGATGTAAAAAACTGCAATTTTACAATTTTCGGTAACATTAGAGGAGCGGAAAAGGAAGGGGTTTCCCCTCACTATTTTTTTTTCTTTTTTTTTTCTTTTCTAAATCGAAATTCATTTTACTCTTTGTTTACAATATAACGTCAGGGTCTCTTTCCTGAATTTCTCCGAAATGTGAAATTTTAGAAACACAATTTTAGGCTACCCTTGGTAAAATTAACGGGACAGGGAAGCATTGGGGGCTCTCAACGAAAACGTTTTGGCGATTAAAAAACGCAAAACTATCTTTGGTTATGTTAGAGAGAGAAGGGAGGCTCAGTAATCTCATTTGGAAGCATTTCAAAACGGAAGTCGACTCGACCCAATTTTAAACTACATTTAGTTACTATAGGGAGTCCGGCGACTGTCTTTCGGAATTTTTCGACATTGAAATTTTAAAAATATAATATTATAGTATGTTTGTGGAAACTTGGAAGGAAAGGACACAGGTTTCCCTAACGTTTGCTCCAAGATTTTTTAGGAGGGCGCCGTGCCCTTCCGCTTTTAGGCTAACCTTTGACCCTTTACTTAATCAACCCTCCACCTTCTTTGCCCCTTAAAAGCTTGATCAAAACTTCACAAAATAAATTTTTTCGAAAGGTAAAGATTCACACAAGCTTGTCAATGAAACGTCACTCCCTCGTTTCAATCACTTATCCACAAGAATCTGATCAGAATATGTAACTGAATGTATGAATGTAAAAAAAATAAATAAATAAATAAATAAATAAACATCAAAAAAGATTCTCAACATTTTAAAACTAAACGCCATCAAAAACACTTGGACTTTGTGTGCACCTAGTATATCAAAAAGTTAAAAAAGCACCTTTTTTATATGACAAAACTTCTATCAAAAAGTGTACTTTTATCTGAAAGCGCACTGCTCTTTTTTTGTTTTGGGGGAAACATTAGTTCCCTTTCGGCATTTTTTTTTCAGAAACTGAAATGAATTTTTGAATAGTGCAGATGGGTTATGGAGTTCTAGCACGGAAATTTCTGTTAAGTAAAATTCTAAGCTATCTTTAGTGACTTTAATGGAATGGTGAAGGTTCGAAGACTTTGTCTGGAAATTTTTCGGTACTTAAGTCTGAAAAATACAATTGAGGGCTTTGATGCAAGAACAAGGTAAGTCCAGACTCACTCATTTTTGGTAAGACCAACAATAACAGCAGTTGTAAAATAGAAACTCTATTATCACCACATTATTTAATACAAAGCAGAGATCTCATCTTAAATTTGCGTCCCGTTGTTGCACTAATCGGAACATCTATAATCTCCACACGCAATAATGAATTTAAAAAATAAATAAATAAAAGATTTGAACTTACCTGATTCTTGCATCAAAGCCTTTATTTGTAGACTATCGTTGACGACTTGAGGAAAAAGCCGTAACGTTACCAAAAGTAGAATCAGGAGACATGTTCGAATTTCAAGTTCTAAAAACGCTACTTAAGGCTTCGTTTGGAAACAATAGGAGACATAAGGGGTGCGAGGTTCGGGGTTCTCGAAACTTTAACCATAAAATCTTTCTCAAATTTAAGTCAATTAAAGGGTTCAGGGGGGCTTTTTTGCGATTTAAAACTTTATTTAGGCTATCTTTGAGGACGTAGAAGTGTCAGGATGTCTTTAGAGCATTTTCGTCATTGAAGATTTAAAAATGCAGTTTTTTTTCTGTATAGTGAAACGTTACGAGTGTGTGTACGTTGAAGTACTCACAGTCTTAAGTTAAATACGTGTAGTCTTCCTAAGAAATTTTTCAAAATTGATGGCCTAAAAACGTACTTCTACGTTATGTTTGGCGACATAAATGGGAGTGTTCTGGTGCTTTCCTAGGAAACTTTCGACATCAAAGCTTCAAAAAAGTATATGGGAAGTGATGAGAGATTCAGGAGCTCTCCCTTCTAAGCGGAATTTTTGTCCTGTTTTAGATTGTTTATCGTAGTTCAGACTTGCTTTCCCGAATGCGATTCTGAAATGAAAGTATTCGTAGCCATAATTTACAATAGACCAATGAAAACTTTTGCCAACTTACAGCATTTAGTTGACTCTGTCACAACCAGCTGAGAACATAGTCAATGTTACCGATGTCTTTTTTCAATTGGGTCAGCAATCCAGGATATTTTTCTCTCATATTTGTTGCCCCAATTCTAAATGCGCAGTCAACAATTTTCGAGGCTGCAGAGAGCGAAAAGTTTGATTCCACGCAAAAAAAATTCCCTTATCCCAAGTGCTTATATTGTTGACTTCTTGGCTATTAGCCTTAAATTTATTTCACCACGGAATGGATGCATAAAGATAGCTGGTCTACGACTGAAATATCATGTGTTGCAGTGGAGCCCAACCTACCGCCTGCAGACCACATGTGGCTCGCCTAGCTGATCTATGTGGCCCGTTGTTGTGTTCAATCTTAGGAAACGCAAAATATCTGAAACATTTCAAACCTACTATTGGACTCTAAAAAATAGATCCAAAGTTCGTACCTATGAGATGGGCATGCAATAATGATGAAAGCAAATTTTGGTTTATGATTATCTTTAATTTTCCTCTTTTTTCCCTTTCTATTTAGAAAAATTAATACATTTTATATTTGTTCTGGCCCGCGACGATATCCCTCTTAATATGAGGTGTGGCCCAATGTAAAACTAATAACGATTGGGCATCACTGATGTATATCATAAATCTCAGTTCCGTTTTACTATATGCACAATTTCGACATGAATTTGAAATGCAAGAACTGAACTAACTTTTTTTTTTTGGGGGGGGGGGGAATTTGTTTGACAAAAAAGGGTCAACTATTTAAGTTGGCCCCCCTAACCAGTTGTTCCAGTCTGGGATCCCCGACTAGCCGACCAGGTCAGTCCGCCCCTGCTTACAAGTATGATTCGTTTAACCCATATGAGGAAATTTCTTCTTTAGTTAAAACAAACTTATTCTCCATCTGTTTTTTATTCTGGAAGTTCTGAAAATAATTCATAAATTTCTAAGTTATTATCCAAATAGTGAAAAACAGTTGCTCGTGTCTGGACAGGTCTCGAGTTTCATCAACTTTTCATCATCTGCAGATTCTTTTTTTTTTTTAAATTTCCTATTACATATGATGATCACTGATTCGCGCGTTATGTAAATTGAATTTCCCGATCTCTTAATATTCTGCGCAAAATATTTGGGGGTGCAACCGCCCCCTCTTGCTCCCCCTATTTGCCGCCCCTGCCTGGAGGGTTACTCCAGCTCTAATTTTCCAATAAAAGTTGTATCACCCTTGCGTTTAGAGGATCAGTAACAAATTGAGAAAAACAAAAATGTTTTTTGATGAACATTCATCGCAAATAGCTGAGAATAATCTGTAAATTTCAGAAATTAGTTAACTTACTATATACAGCTAATTTACATACGTTCGTGAAAGTATTACTGATATTCATGAAGACATAAGCATACTTTCAAAACTACGAATTTTATTTGAAGGTTTTTGGCTCATTACACTTAAAGTTTCCATCAAAGCTTACCAAACTGTCAGAAAACTTGACAGCATACATTATGAGTATAATACTAAAATTTGAAATTAAAATGTTGAAAATTTGATAAAATATGGACAGAGTTAAAGCAATTTTTCACTGCGCATGCGTGAAAGATAGCAATTTGTAACTTTCATAATCTAAAAACCACAACTAGATTTTTCAACTCATGATAAAACTTTAAGAAAGTTATCAGCAATCTAATGAGCCGAATTTCAATAATTCTTGGATAGATGACGAATCGGGAGTGATCGTTCGCAAAAAACGCATTTTTACTATGAACCACACTGAAAGATATCAGACAAGTATTAAAATTTGCGAGCGACCCCTTATGATTCGTCGCCTATCCAAGAGTTATTCAAATTTGGCTCATTATATCGCTGATAACTTTCTGATTTTTTTAGATATTCAACTGGAATTTTATCATGAGTTCAGGAATCTAGTTAGGTTTTAGATTAAGAAAGTAAAAAATTGCTATCATTTGCGCATGCGCAGTGAAAAATTAATAGCTTTAAATGTTCATATTTTATCAAATATTCAACATTTTAATTTGAAATTTTAGTATTATTTTTCTCTTCTATGCTGTCAAGTTTTCAGAAATCCTGGTAAGCTTTGATGGAAAACTTTGCGTGTTATGAGCCAAAAACCTTCGAATAAAATTCGTAGTTTTGAAAGAAATGCTTATATCATTGTGAATATCCGTGATACTTTCTCGAAAGTATGTGAAACAATTGTACATAGTAAGCTAACTAATTTCTTAAATTTACGGCTTATTCTCAGTTATTTACGATGAGTGATGATCAAAAAACATTTTTGTTTTCCTCAATTTGTTACTGATCCCCTAAACGAAAGGGTGATATAATTTTTATTGGAAAATGATAACTGGAGTGTTACTTTTATGTTCAATGTGACAAAAGTTACAAAACAATTAGTCTCTTATTCCTTGAGAAATCGTTAAAAATGTGAATTTTCGAAAGTGTCTTAATACTTTCGGTAATATATATATATATATATATATATATATATATATATATATATATATATATATATATATATATATATATATATATATATATATATATACACTGTTAAAAAATTTCCGGAAAATTTACGGTAATTGTTACTGGCATCCATGTTGCCAGTAATTATTACCGTAAAAATCAAATGTTACTGTAAAATTTTACGGTTTCCTCGGTAGCCCACAGCAATTAATTGGCGCTGGGATCGCTTATTTCTCCGGTAGAAATTACCGTAGAAATCAGCGATGCGTTAAGTCCGCCATTTTACAGTAACAATTATCAGAAAATCTTCCTGAGTTTTTAACAGTGTATATATAAAAACTGGAGGGAAGGGGTAGGGGAAAGTTACGGGGCTTGCTCAAAAAATCAAGAGGGTTTTGAAGTAGAAATTCCAAAAATAATTTTTCACGATCTTTGGTGATGTTTGGAAAAGAGGAAGTTTGGGGACATTCCTGTGGAAATGTTTTCCCACATTATCACCTTCATCCACCAAATATTTATCACCATAAACAACGGCGCTGCGGTAACTTTACAAGTAGCCTGACGTCACGTGATTGAGGTCCGATAACCGGAGTAATAACAGAAATGGAAAAGAGACGGTTTATGATCCGGTCATCCGAGGTGAACTGTTTATGAGTAAGTATCCGGCACAAAAAATTTCAAAGTGAATCCCCGTCATAAAAACCAAGGGATCTAAGATGTCACGTTGATGAAGTTCAGGCACCATGAACCCCGTCTGAACATCGACCCCACTGTGCCAAAGTCTATTTGCGCGGCCTTGTTTGGCGTACCTACCTTACCAAGTTTGGCCATGTTAGCCTCTGTAGTTTTCATTTTTACAGTATTTCAGCGTAGAATTTTCTCATAAAAGCTACATACATACATACATTAATTTGCTTACACGCAATCTATAGGTGACCTTGTGTAATCGAGACATCATTTCGAAACTTCCTATGTGCACCTCCTGGAATTTTTAACGTTCGGCTCTTGTATGTTTCTGCTGGTTATGCAGGGGTGCCCATCCCCTCCCAAGAGTAAGGGATCACACCCAAAAGACTACGGAAACCCCAGAAGAGCGAGAGCCCCCACCCAAAAAGAAAAATTCTACTGAAAACAACCCCCCTTACGATTTTAATGGCGTAGTCTGCGAGCGCCATGACCGAGTTGGGTACAACTCCATTCTATTCAGGAGTAAATAAACAAATCCGCTATGAAAATGTGTGTGTGTTTTTTTTTTTTTTTGCTTTATTTGAACGATTAAGGTTTGCTGCTAGTTACTGTATTCAAAGTCCTTTTCGTGCTTCCTTTTAATCTCGATTCCCCTCCCCCCCCCCTTTTCATAGCAATCGATGAGATGACACTGTCATCATCTCCAACGTTAGGGGGCGCTGGCAGATCCATCGATCTGGCCACCTGCCGGAATCGATTGGGATTGTGAGGGGAGGGTGTAGATCGTCTCACGGCTTCGGATATTGCGCCCAATGCCTTATGGAAGAAGACCTAAAAGGAGCTTGAGCGGTTTCGCCTCTTTTTATTGGGTGTCACAAAAAATTTATTTCGACATTTGCAGATAAATTTTCGGTTCGTACGGATTACAGAATGTTTTCTCTTCCTCTAAAGCCTTTCTGAAAATCAAGAACATGATTTTACGCATTTGATAGTCCCGTCATTTTGGGGGGATCAGCTGGACATGATTATTAAAAAGGCTAACTAGGCCCTGGCCTAGGGGCCCCGCGTTTTAGGGGCCCCCTAAATAGCTAAAATTGGTTCAGACAATTGATTAAATTGGTTAGACTAAAGGAGTAAAGCTTGACCGCATAGGGCCCAAGAAATTTCTAGGCCTCGAGCTCCCTGATGTCTTAATCGGGCCCTGGAGATCAGGAGGGGTTGAAGTCAACTACCTCTAACAGGATTTCAGAAACATAATGTAATTGTGCATGCATTTTGTTATTTTTCCCTACAAAAGGTATTGAGTACATAAATGTCTCCCCCCCCCCGAAAACTTTGACTGATGGGCTTGGTCATAAAAATAGCATGTTCTAGGAAGTAGGACTCGACCGATGCATCGGCCTGGCCGATGCATCGGACCATCGGCGCCGATGGTTCAACAATTTAGCCATCGGCATCGGCATCGGCGGCCGATGCTAACTTGCAGGAAACATCGGCCCATCGGCCTTAAAATACATCAAAAAGCCGATGGAATAGGCCGATGTTTTTTTAAAAGGACCTTTGCTGTTTTTACTTTTTAATACAAAGTAAAAGGAGTTTTTGATTTTTGGGAGTTTAAAATTGTTTACTTAAATTTAAGTATGAATTTCTATTTTAGTCACTCCTAAAAGAGTTTTTAATACTACATTCAGGTACCAAACAAGTTATCTATTGCGTTGTTTCTTGCAGTTGGATGTACGTATATATCTTTCATAAGTCATAACTCAAAGATGGTAAGCTGTAGAAGGTTAAGTTTTCGTATGTGCGGTGTGCGTACGTTCCAGTTGTGCATTTCCCTTTTTGTCTTCGCTCGGGTGTCCTGAAAAGCCGGTTTACTCATTTTTTGTAGCTATTAATTACTTATTTCGATGTAAAACTAATATAGTGTCTCAGACTGACGATCATTTGGTGATACATTGCCGCATTGGAAACCATGGAAACAAATATGAGATGGCAAAACCGGTTTTTGTGTCATTTTGGTAGATTCCCGTTGAATCGGCGGTAATTTTTAATTTTTCAATATTTGTAATATGAATCATAGTAATGCTGTCTTTTCTGTATCGTTTCGGCGGAGTTACAAGTTTGGGGCCTGTCGAAATACATTTTGGGGTCCTATTTCTCTATCACAGAAGTTGTAAAACGTTTATCATAAGCATTTTTGTAACTCCTACGGTGTCCCTATAGTTATGGGGCCTCTCGTGCAGTTGCAACATTTGCTGTATTTTAAATCCGCCACTGCATGTCAAAACAAACTCGGGTGCAAGTTTAAAAAGGTTTTTTCTGCTCCATTTTTATGATTATTTTGAACTCGATTTTTTACGACTATTTTTTGAATTTCCGAGAACACTTGCGTGCCCCTCCTCCCACTACCTCAATTTCTGAAATTAAACTCTAGTTGTACTTCTGAGTTCTTTAAATTAACACCATTTAGATATTTTTTTTTTCAAACTTTATCTATTGTTTAGAAAGAATTTAAAGCATTAATGTAAGAAATTGATTAAAGACGTTTTGAATTGTGACATAATTCGAAAATCAAAGGGACTTTTGAATTTTTTCTTCAGAAGTGCTGAAGTAGATTCAGAAACTCTTCCGATGCATTGGTGGTAGCGGTTCAGTACTAAAAAAATAAGGCCTAAGTTGGGGCCGAAGTGTGAGTTACTCCAAAATCAGAGGGTGACCCCCCCCCCCCAACCCTCCCTCGTCGTTTCAGGCATTTCTCAAATATTTATAGCGATTATTTATTTTGGTCAAGAAATGTCATTTTGCGCATTTCTCATACTTGTTTCACCTATATTTCGTAATGCGCCTTCTTTTTTGCATCATTAATAGCGATCGATTTTTTTCTGTTGTAAGTAATGATTTTTATGTATTTATATAAAATCAATGAATTAGTTATTTTCGTTTTTTATAGAAAAGTTTCAAGGATTTTCTATTATGCATTTTTTTAAATTTCAGAAAATTATTTTTTTAATTTAAAAATTTAATTTGAACTTGTTTGTAAAGCTTCATAAAAGATTAAACAATCAAATTGTTCAATATTATGTGTGCAAACATCAGATCAAGTAGTATATTTATTTCGGTTATTAACTTGGTGTAAATATTGAGTTTTTTTTTTATTGTAGCTGCGTTTAAGCACCTCGCTCTTTTCATGGCTATTTCTTTTTTCAGCAAAATGTATGTCACTATGATAGCTTTTATGAAAAATGCAAACTTTTCTATTCATAAATTTTAAACAAGTACAAAAATATTCCTATTATGATTTAATATTGTAATTTATCTGATACCTTTTTTGTTTAATTTGATGACTAAAAAATGTCTGCGTGCAATCTTTCCACTTTAATTGCGTAATTTGTTGATGGTTTCATAGTTTTATTCTTATTATTTTTTTAAATTTATTTTTATTATTATTTGGTTTTTTTTGAATGATTAAATAACATAATTTAATGTTTTAAAACTATTTTTAGTGTACCTAAATCCATACATTATTACAATATTACTGAAATCTTAGTTATATGTTCAATTCAAAAAAAAAAAATCTATTGGTTATTAAACAGTCTCTTTGTTTTTCTTCCTTTTTTTTTCGTTCTTTTCTTTTCTTTTCTTTATTTTAGTTTATTTTTTTTTTTGGCTGTTGTTCTTTCTCTTTCATCATACAGCAGTCAAAAAAGGAGAAGCATAACTACACCCTATACAGATTGTACGTAGTACGATCCAAAAGTTCGGGAACAAGCTGTATAGAACCTTACTCAAAATAGACTTACTCATTACCGAAGCACGTCCACCTTTTAAATGTCACCTTGAGAGACTATGTACTTCTGCCAGTGTTCATAACACTTTTGGAATCAGTCCTGGAAGCCATTTTTCGCAACCTTCTATGATTCAGCTTTATCTTCTCCTGACGGGAGAAAGCGACGTCCATGCAAATGTTTTTTTTTTTTTTTTTTGGCTTGGAACAAGTAAAAGTCACTCGGAGCTAAGCCTCAACATGAAACTCGCCTTCTTCCCCACAATGAAGTTAAAGCAGCAGCGCAAGAGGCCTTACAGGAGGTTGCGAAAAATGTCTTTCACAGGAGTGCTTCTAAAAGCTATACGAACGTTGGCAGAAGTGCATAGTCGTCCAAGGTGAATATTTTGTTGATAGATGTGCTTCGGTAATGTGAACTATTCAGGGTAAGGTTTTATACAACTTGTCCCTCAACTTTTAGATCATACTACGTACGTATGTGTTTTTAACATACTATTTCATAACTTTTTTGAGTGACGCAAGTTTACGCGAGAATTTGCGATAATTAACTGAGGAGGCGTTCAAAATGGATATTTCGGTCATCTATATGTTCTTAAGTACATATGCATGTACAAATGTGCCGAAAAAACTTTATGAAATTTAAATTGGGTGATCGTAAAATAGAAATTTAGGTCGAAATCTGTTTTTTTTTTTTTTTTTTTTTTTTTTTTTTGTGATTATACCATTCTTTATTCGTAGAAAGGAAGTAAAGTGAAATGAATAAACGATCCTTTAAATCCCTGATAATCTTATTAATTTATTTCTGTTTGATTTTTTTTTTTTTTTTTTTGCCATCAGCCAACGCATCGGTCATCGGCAATCTGCCATTTGGAGGAAAACAATCGGCCATCGGCCATCTTTGAACAATCGGCCAAAAAATGCCATCGGTCGAGCCCTACTAGGAAGCATTTTTTCATGTCGGGAAAGCGTCCGAACAAAATTTCACGAGGTTTGCTTCGACGAAAATAACACATTTTAAGGGCCGCTGAGAGCCAAAGCAACCAGCCCCTTGTCAGGCTGGTTGCCGGGCTCTTCCCCCATAAAACTTTTAAAATCTATACTACTCTAACTCCGTGAAAGGTTCCTATTTCCGTCGAGGCTGACACGGACTGACCTCTCATCGTCCCTGAACGTAAGTTTTTATTCGTTCCAAAACTTCCATATTTTACGAACTAGTATTTAAAAATGTAAAGTCTTTTGTGTACGAAGTATGTACAGTACAGATTTCATAGCAAAGACGAGGGTCATTCAATAAATAAGGAGATAAACTGACCTGGAGGAAAAATCGTTTCTCTTTCCACAAATAGTACTTTTCCTACATTTCAGCATAATCCCCATCAACATTTAGGCACTTGTCCAAATGGGTTACCAATTTTCTTATAGAGACTGCAAAGAACTCTTTGTCTTGATGTCCGGAGCCCGTTTCCTACAAAATTTCTTGACAACCTCTTTATTCTGGAACTTCTCCCCGCGTGATGCCTCTTCAATGGATTAAGAAAAAGGAAATCAGAGGGTTCTTAATCGAGGATATAAGGAGGAAGAGGCGATACCTCCCAGCCAGCGGCGGATGGGACAGCATGAACCGGCCCTGGCATTTACATGTCAGCCGGTCCCTTAAGACTTGCTCCTTGATGAGGAGACGCCCCCTCCCCCTTCGCCCTTTAGGTTTTTCTTTTTCCAAATGTAAAAGATAGAGCGGATGATACATCTTTTAGTTTTAGAAGGGAGTCACCATTATAATTTCAGGATTCAAATTAGGAGATCTGCGTTTACGAATGTGGAGAAAAATAATCAATAATACGAACACTTGCATAGTAAAAAGTGTAATATTCGTGCTGATGATGGGGGGGGGGGGGGGTTCGGAGGTCCATCCTCGGAAAGTTTTTAAAATTATAGCTCCAAAAACGTATTTTTAGACTTTTTAAATAATCTTGGCGATGTTTGCGGGAGGAGGTATTTGGAGAATTCTCTCCAAACTTCTTCAAAATCAGAGTTCTAAAACGTATGTGTAAGCTATGTTTGGAAACACTAGGGGGGGGGGAGAGAAGAGAAGGGGTTCAGGAATTCTTTCTAGCCAAAATTGCTCAATTGAAGTTTCCAAAGCGCCTATTTAGGTGACAGTTGACGCTTTTCGGGGGGGGGGGGGGAGGCGATGTTTTTTAAAAGTAATATTCGTGTAGATAATAGGCGGAGGGATTCGGGGGCACTCCCCTGGAAGATTTTGAAATTATAGCTTCAAAAACGTATTGTTATATTATTTTTCGATGATCTTGGGCGATATTTGCGGGAGGAGGTATTTGGAGAATTCCCCCAAAACTTTTTCAAAATCAAAGCTTTAAAACGTATGTGTAAGCAATGTTTGGAAAGACTGGGGAGAAAGGAGGGCTTTCAGGAATTCTTTCTAGGCAAAATCTCTCAACTGAAGTTCCCGAAGCGCCAATTTAGGTGACAGTTGACACTCTTTGGGGGAGGGAGTGATGTTTTTTGAAATTGAAGTTCTTCAACAAGTTTGTTACCGATAAATATCCCCGAAGTATCTGAAAGTCTTATGTGCAATAACGATTGTGTGTGTGTGTGTATGATTTGGAACTTTTCACGCGATATCGCGTGAAAAGAGAATGTATAATTTCAATGAACGTCTTTAAACTATCTTTGACAATGTTAATGATAACAAAGATCCGATTCCCCCCCCCCTCAGGGAATTTTTTTTGAATTAGTTGTCTTAAAAATGCGTTGTAGTGATCTTAGGTAATGTGAGGGAAAGAGGCTCGAGGGTGTTATCCAAGAATTGTTTCGTAACTGAAATCTAAAGAAAAGGATTGTAGGTCTTCTTTAATAACGTAAAAGGGGACCGACAATTCTTGGAAATTGAAGCTAAAAAACGTTATTTTCGTCGACTTTCAATGACGTGAGGGTTAGGAGTTTTCGGGAGATAATTTGGAATTAAGTTCATAAAATGAAATTTAAGACGACCTTTATTGATGATGGCGAGCGTGTTGGGTACGAAATATTTTCGATTTTAGCTTTTAAAACGCAGTTTTTGACGATCTTTGGTAATGTTAGTGGGTAAAGCTGTTCAGGGACCTTCCTTCAGTAATTTTTCGAAATTTGAATTCTAAAACACAGTCGTAGATGATATTCACTGATGTTACAAAATGTTCGAAGCTCTTCTTAGAAATCTTGAAGGAATTGAAGCCCTAAAAATGAAATTTCAAACCATCTTTGGTGATACAAGGGGTAGGAGAGATTCGATAACCACTGAAAATTTTCTAAATTGTAGTCCTGAAAACGAAATTTTAAATGATCCTTAAAGATGGGGTGGAGGCGCTTCTGCAGGATTTGGCTGATCACTCTCCTGGAAGCTTTTCGAATTTTAAGTCCTAAATACAAGTTGTAGGCCATCTTTGGTAACGATAGGCAATAGGAGATGGGGGACTGGGTTCCGATTTAGAAACTTCTCCTGTACTCTTTCAAAATAAAAGTTTTAAAACGCGTTTTTAATCTACCTTGGAGGTGTAAAATGAAGGGTAAGGGTCGAGGATCTCTCTACCTTCCGCATTCTTTGCTGAGTCCCTATCATTTTATTAAATTATTGATACAAATGTTATGGAAAAAACCTCCCCGCAGCATTTTTTTTTCAAAACCATTTTAGTTCTTTTGTTTCTTTATAGTGAAGTTTTCAATTTCTAACCTGTTGTTTGAATTTGTTTGAAATTAAAGTGTTTACGATTCGTTAAAATAATCTTTTAACATTTTGGACTGATGTGGTAGTTTTCAGTGATACCGTAGGTCTTCTTCCAACTTTATTTTACTTTAAATATCCACCAGCTAGAATATCTTAATAAAGCTTTATTTTATTTTCGATTTATACATTCAAACGCTTGGTATTCATTACAATATTTTAAATCTCCCCTACTGCGCTTTAACTTTTTTTTTTCTGTTTAAGGCATGCCCCTATGAAACCGCCATAATTATTTATCTATTCATTTATTGTACTAAGTTGAAACTTGTCATAGGTTTGTACTATGTAATGAATACTTTTTTCGTTGAAAAAAAAAAATCTTAATTTGTCAGAATGTCCCGAAAAATTTCAGCTGCTTTTATTTAGGTAAATTATAATTAAGAACCGTGGATGTTCCTAAATAATATTCAGAGGTTTAATTGTTTATTATTCAAGGGTTGCATTTTCTTTCAAAATTTTGCTGGAAAAATACTTTTTGTCACGGGAATTCCCTTTGGTATTATGTTACTACTATCTATTTTTTTTAAATACTGAGAACGTTTTCTTTCTTTTCTTATTTTGTTCATCCCTAAATTAAAATTGGCAGCTTCGGTTCTACGCCTAAACTGGCGACGACCCTGCCTTTACATGTTCATTGTCCCCTACAGACTATTATTACAGGCAGCTGTTAGGATCTTAGAAAGTCCTGCTGGACAGTTATGCATCAAATTTATCTTATCAGCCGACCGATGAATTTACAGACACACAGTAAAATATCCGATTGCTCACAGCATAAGTTTGAGGAGTATTTTGTTTTTGTTTTTTTTAATTTTGTAACCATTACTTTTCTAGCAGCGATTTTCTTATGAGTAGTTTAGAAATATACCGGTTTATTATATTTTCAGAGATATTTAAATGTTTTTTTAATTAGAAAAAAAAGGAAAGAAAAGAAACATCAGTTTTTTTTTCTCTCCTTTTTTTTTTTTGTACTATTCAATTGAAAGATTCAATGCGGCCCCAACAGAGGCGGCCCACCGGGCATTTGCCAGGCTGCCCGCAGTCCCCATCCGCCCCTGCTCCCAGCCCATTTTAGCTATGTTTCCATGAGTTAATTGAGCAACTGGAGGGCGTGCGTTGTCTTGCTGGAGAATCACACTTGTCCTCTGAGTATGAACTGCACCAACACTAAATTGAACTTTACTGCAATCTGTGACACGGCGGGCTGCATAAATAATGTCATCAATTCGAGTTTGAAGTCAGGAAGTTCAAACTTCAATTGGTCGGCCAGAATTGTGTTTGTCAGACATTGACATGTCGATCTTATGAGCTGTTCAACCGATTTGTAAAAAATTCTACGGCTCATACAACCCTCACCGTACACTTTAATTATTCTAGAAGACAGCTGATTTTTCACCTTCAATATTCAAAAAACGAATCACAGAACGTTTTTCAACCAATGTGGACGTTTCAAGACGACATGACATCGTTTAACTTACTTTTGAGGCTATAAACAGAGCAATGTTGATCAATGCGCTGATTAGAAGTCACTACAGTGCGGTCAACTTAAGTTTTCAAATGTATGAAATATGTTTTATCATCAGTCTTTTCCCCACACCAATTTGCCTTTTTAATTATTCAATGTCCCTCGTATCTCCCGCCCAAAACTTAGCAGCCAACAGCATTCGATGGACGTGTACTTGTAGGAAATTGACGTACTCTGCTGATGGTGTCTGACAGCAGCGTACCTTGGTGTCGAATTAAGGACCCCCGGGAAGTTTGGCAGGCCAACAGCTGAGATAGTTAAACAAAAAAAAAAAAAGAAGGAGCATTATTCAAGGACGGATCTAGTTTCTGATGTTGCAGGAGGTCTTAAAGCAGGAATAAGTAAATGGAGGGAGCTAGTCCAATGATTGGCTTAGCAAAAGCTTGGGCAAAGATTTCAAGTCACGTGACTCAACAACGACGAATGGTTGACGTGGTGGTCGTGAAACTAGCGAAGGAAACCTGATTTCTTCCAATAGTTTTCTTTAAAAGCTATCACGTGACTCGAGGTCTTTCCTTCACGAGGTCTTCACTCCCTCCATTTTATCTCTTCTCAATGGAGGAGGTCATTACTAAAATATGACAAGACACTATCGAAAGAGGGAAGGTGTCATAAGTGCAATAATTATTTCCAAATAGAAGGTCTGCTACTCGTTTCCAACAATTTATGGAGTTTAAAATTATCGAAACGGAGTTTCAAGCTATCTTTGACAGCTGACCCCCCTGACCCACAACTTGGATCTAAGCTTGAAAATAGGGGGTCCACACATTTTTGTAACTATTTTTCAAAAATATCATAATTAAATATATAGGAGTTCCATTTTCCAATATGTTTCATCTGATAGCCCTTTTGTTGAATTGTCGTACTACGTCTTAAATTCCTAGCTAACAGAGCATTCATTAAAACAACAAGGTTGATTTTGTTTCACTCCTCCCTTACAAGAGTCCATCTAATGTTTCGGGATGCCGGGTGTACAGAACTTGTTTTCAAAATACGGATGCACAATACTGTATAGGAGACATGCCAAGATAGTTGGCTGGGATATATCTACAGCTTCAATTCCGGTTTCTCATTTTTTTTTTCAAGAAATAAAGTTGAAAATTTTGACTTTTGTTCTTTGGTGGAACGTTTTACTTTGAAAGCTCTACAAGGATTTTCATCTCCTTTTGTCAACAAATTTATTTTTTTCTGCCAACGATGAGCTTATTTACAATGACCAAAAAAACCGACTCATAGGAGGTATTTTAAAACAAGGATCAGAAAACGAAAAGCGTAAAGTGTAGGTAGAATTTTCGATCTACTCCTAACCAAAGGCGGGGAAGCGGAATAGTTCAGAGGTGGTATTAGTCAACTGTAGATTGCTATGTAAAAAGGTGTTGTTTAGTTAGAAACCCCTACTCCCGGTTTTAAGCTGGTTCATTGAACTTTCTTCATAAAAGTACCAGATAAATCTTTTCACATTTCATTGACTTTTTTTAAAGATATTTACCTAAATTTTGTTGGAGGATTCCAATTGGAGCGAAGGAAAAATCATATTTCCAGATAGGGATTTTTCGGGACTGTTTTCATTCTGATATGAACTTTTAACGAGCCCTTCCCTTGTTCTGATGAAAATTTTAATGGGCTCTTGGCCCTTTTCTAATGGGAGTTTGGAATAGCCTCCCTTCCTCCAATAACCTTTGAACCAATAGTCCGAATTGAACAAGCCTTTTCCCCCCGAAAGATCCTGGCTTGGACATATTATTCCCACATTTTATCTTTTGATTTCAATTTTTTAAATACATTTTGAAAAGTTTAAAAAATTGAACATTAGTTCCAGTGGAAAAATTTGAATACTATATAAATCGTGATGCAACAGGTGGGCTTGCTTTGAACCAACTTTGTTTGAAAATGCTGTTAATGGAAAATATATTATATACATCATAGAATTTTTTTATTTGCCAAATCTGAGGGTAATTTTCGAGCAATTTTAAATCCTTTTACTTAGCTCCTAATTCAAATCTTTTATTTCAAAAAACCAATAACGCTTTTTTTTTATATTTTAGCAAATAAAAATTAATAAAATTGCAGAGATCCTGAGTGAACATTTCTTTTTTATAGTTTTTGTTTCAAGAAGTAGAGAAAAAATTTAATAAAAATCAAATTTCAGTTTTTTCTAAAATTAACATCAATGAAGATTTATTCATTATATCAAAGTAAAGTAAATTCAAAGCGCGAAAAAATTGCAATCGATTTTTTTTCATACTAAGGAATATTGATGAGTAAAAATATTAATTTTTACAATGAATACAAAATTACTATTAATAGTTTTTGTTTTGGGTACCGATTAAAAGTAAAAACAGTTCTTTTTCAAGCAACATCAGTTTGAAAAGAAAAAGGTTGCAAAATAAGCAGTTCATTTTTATTATTTTCTGGAACATGACTTCCCGAACTTTAGGGTCCCCTTTTATGAACCAAACTCAGTGAGGATCTCTATCATCAGAGTGCATTGATACACGCAGCGTTCAGTTAATTGAACTTAATTTAATTAACCAGTACTTTGACATCACTATTTAAATACAAGCACTAGGTAGGTAGTTTACAATGCTTAACTTCACTTATACACTGTGGATTGTATAAAAATCAAATTGAATAGATAAATCAATAGGTAACGCTTCAACATTGAACTTCGAATTAATAGAAAGGGTGAAATTGTTTTAGTGTACCCAATTTTAATACTCTCGAGTTTAATTTTTGATAACTGGAGTCGAATATCAGTATCAGCATCTACACAGCTTCGAAATTCAGTTTTAGCGGTTGCATGGGTTGAAAATCTGGATTTGTTTTAGGTAGGTTGTGACAAATGGAGGAAAACGCTTTGATTTAGCAATGAGCGATTGGTATTTTTCGTTTTT